>NW_003852589.1:2282940-2288754 GCF_000181295.1 Otolemur garnettii
AGAGCTTTACTCCTCATGTGCTGGGATTCCAGGGCGGATCAGGGATGCTGGGCCTCCAGCGTAGTGTGTGTACCTGGGAGGGGGCATCCCCAGGACTCCATGGGGCTGTCAGGATGCAGCCAGTAGAGACAGTGCAGCCAGCTCCCCAGCTGCCCATAGGCGGTCACTGCTGGTGGCAGCCCAGACCCTCCAAGGCCTGCCTCAAGTTTCCACCCTCTGCTTCAGGCAGCTAGGCCTTGGTCCCAGCCTGTCTACCACTCAGGGGTCCCTCCAGGTCACAAGAGCTTCTCACCACACAAACAAGGACCAGAGAGAGAAATATGTGTGGGGGTTGGGGGAGGGTAATGCTACATCTGGTTCATAGCTGAGGAAAACTAGGTCTAGGAGGTTCTTTGATCTATTCTCAGACTCCTGTCCAGTGGGCAGCCCAGCTTTTGGCTGACCCCTGTTAACAGTAGCCACAGTGGAACCCCCACCACGTGCATAGGCCTGGGAACCGCTCTCAGGGACTCTGAGTGCTGAGCCAGAGAAACAAACCAGGAAACAACAACCAAAAGAAAATATACACAAAACTCAGTGCACAGCATTCTCCAGCAGCCTCATTATTCAAAGAGAACAGAATCAGGTTTCCACAGATCATCGGAAAAGCAGATACCACCAGGAACTCCACACTGCAATTAGTCCTGCTAATGAACAATCACTGCAGCGTTCAGCTCCAGCACAAGCAGGCCAGGGTAGCGCTGAGTCAGCCCTGCACTCCGGGACAGCGGGAGGCCAGGTGCGGGGACAGCGCACCAGTAGAGACAGAGCAGCCAGCTCCCCAGCTGCCCACAGGTGGTCACTGCTGGTGGCAGCCCAGACCCTCCAAGGCCTGCCCCAAGTTCCTACCCTCTGCTTCAGGCAGCTAGGCCTTGATCCCAGCCTGGCCATCACTCAGGGGTCTCCAGGTCACAAGAGCTTCTCACCACACAAACAAGGAACAGAGAGAGAAGTTTGTGTGTGGGCTCTCAGCAGAACAGGTGTGCTGCTCTAGCTGGGGCTGGCCAGGCCTGTGAGACCCGGAAAGCAGGAACGCTGGCTGCCTCAGAAAACAGAACTCCAAGAAGCCAGCCCAGGTGGCAGCAGCTCAGGGCTGTCAGGACAGCCCTGGCACCGGTTGACACCTGCCACATCCAGGCCCACAGTGACTATGTCACCACTGATACACAGATGTCTTCTCAAAATGCATAAAATTCCACTTCTGGAGCTACAGTAACATTTCAAAGTATCATTTTTGTAAAATAAGACAAATTATGCCAAAGCATCACTTAGCAGGATGTGGCAGTGGGCGCCTGCAGTCCCAGCTACTCAGAGGCTGAGCAAGGATGGTCACTGGAGTCCAGGAGTTTGAGGTCACAGTGAGCTGTGCTGGTACCACTGCATGCCAGTTTGGGCCAGAGAGTAAGACCTCACCTCTGAAAAAAAATCTGCTACTTCATGAGTTCTAAATTTTTCTAAATTGTGGTTTATATGGGTGAAGGGTGTATGTGTGTGTGTGTGTATACTAGGAATATGAGATTATCAAATTACATTCAATCTATAACTAAAAGCCAAGAAAAATAAGAATGATTTTAAATCCTGAACCTATGATGTGTGACTGATTTGTATATAAGTAAAGAAATAATAGGTGGTAAATCTATATGATAAATATGAAATTATATATTATTTCTTTATATAGCTAGCTGGCCAGACAGAGCTGAAGAGCTATCATCCACACAGGACAAGTTTGAGAAACACAAGTGATGCCACCTTAGTATCATATAAGCTGCCTGTGCTGGCAGTGTCGTTATCTTCCATTTTGCCACAGCTTTCACATAAAATCACCAAAAGAAGGTATACTAATATTCACCTTCTCACACTTAATTATGCTGATATTCATATCAGAAATAACTGCTTGTGGAATAAGTTTAATGTCATTAAAATTCAGGCCTGTTGTTTGCACATCTGAGATGTGGGATTAAGTATGCTTTGAGCTACCTTGCACATCTCATATCTTTTTTTAACAGATTGGTTTATTTTATAGAAAAAAATTAAGAAAGTCAGGCATTTCCTTTTTCTTTTCTTTTCTTTCTTTTTTTTTTGCTTTTAGCTCAGTCTTTGAAAAGCAATTACTACCTCCTTGATACAAAAATACTACAAGAATTATCTCAGGTCTTCTCTTTCCAGCCTGAATCAAGCCCCAGTTGGGAGTCAACACAAACGGTGCTTCAGTTTGTCTGGCTCAGCAGTGATCTGGTGTGAGAGGGTCCCTGGAGACTGCACAGTCTGGAGACTCTCTTCCACCTCCAGGCATCCCTATGTGACCTTCTGGCTGAGAGAGAGAGAAGGATCAACAGACAGGTTGACTTTTTGTGGGTAAGACTTTTCTTGACAAAAGCATTCCCAGACAAATGAAAATGATAGAACCAAGAGCCACTCCCCTACACAACCAATGATGGTGTTCCAGAGAGGAGACAGAAGCTCAGAGTGGCCCAGGTCACCAGGCCATTCAGCAGCAAACTCCAGACCGGGACTGGCATTTTTGAACAGAAGGACAGAAAGTGTCTTGCCCCTATGCCACACCGCTGGCTGCTCAGAGTTTAGGGATAAAAAACATCTTTCCATATCAGTCTGTATTACTTTAGATCCTTAGTAGAACTGTAAATTAAAAAGTCATCTGCTAAAATGTCTTCTTCCTTTCATCTCTTCCCCCCTCAAAACATTCCTTAAAATTTGAAGCTTACTTCTTACTGTCCTTGAACTCCACTGCAAATACACCATCAAGGTGCCATGTACACCATGGCCAAGCTGCCTGGACACTGCCCCCTCGTCTTTCTGAGGACTCAGGGGAAGCCCGAAGCTGGCAGGAGCTCCACAAGGAGCAAAGACTCCATTTCTCTTGAGTAAGTGCTGCTGAGCCCTCTGCTCAAGTCAAAGCCAGCCTTTTAATTATAACTTCAAAGACTGGCTGTCTGAGGTCTGGTGTCCTGCTGCTGCAGTGAGTCACTTAAGTGCTCTCCACTGTGACCCTCCAAGAGCAAAGCTCTTACACAGTGATCTCCAGGGCAAACCAGTCCTGCTGTGGGGTAGGGGGCCAAGGCAAAAGGCTGGTAGAGCGCCCCCCCCCAACCAGGTATGTCCTTACAGAAGCACCACAGAAGGAACATTCCCCCCACCCCACCCAGGGCACAGCTGCTCCAAAGCCCAGAGCTTCCCCTGGGAGCTTCAGGTCAGGGTGGTGCAGGTGAGGAGCTTAATCCCCTTAATGCTAGGTAGGTGGGAAGTTTCCAACTCTGGTGAAGCAGACTAGAACAGCGTGATGAGATAAATCACACTCAGTCCTGCTTGAAATGAATAAATTCATTTAATTCAATCATTACACTGTCCTTGGCCTTTGCCTGCTGCTCGCTGCTCCTAGCTTGGCAGGATGGCTTCCAAACTTTCCCAGGAGCAAATCCTTCCTCCAACTAAAATCAGATCCTTCCTCAACTAAATCCCAGGAGCAGATCCTTCCTCAACTAAAATCATATGAGCATAATGGCAGTGTATGAAATGGCTTGAAGAAAAAAATACAGTGGGGCAGCGAGGAGGGGCAGCCCCCTTGCTACCAAAGTGTGTCTGCAGGAAGCTCCAGGAGGCAAACTTAAAATCACAACTCTGATGGAACTCCTACTATCATGGTTTATCAGAAATGCCCAGCCCCCACCTAGATCCTGAGTTAGAATCTCCTGGGAGGGACCCAGCACCTCTCCCTCCCTAAAGCCTAGGACTGTTCCTTCCTATGACCTGGCCCACCCCCTCTCTAGGGCCTGTCCCCTCCTCTGCTCTCCATGTCTATGGACAAGACCTCAGGCTGTGGCACTGCCAAGGGTCTAAGCATTTCTACCTGCCTCTCTCACTGACCTCTTCACAATAAGCCTTTAGGCTTCACAAAAAGCCTAAAGAGCATCAGACAATCACTGGGCAGCAAGCAAGGGTAGCTTTCAGAAACCAAGATCTCACTTGGGCGGGGCTGGGGTGGCAGAGAGGATCCATCTGGCCATGCCAGAGTGAGCCCAAGAAACCTTCCCCACCAACACCATCCCACCTTGGCTGGACATCACCTACCTAAGTGCAAGATATTTCCCACCTGGAAAGAAGCTAAGTCCCAAGTTTACATAGACATGTCACACAGTAACATCATCCCAAGTTTACATAGACATGTCACACAGTAACATCATGACTGTCCCAAGCACCATGTCAAGAGGTTAGTGAAGATCACAGGCATTAGAACCGGGCTGTGTGCACAGGCTCCTTGGCCAGCTGGCCCGTCCTGATCCAAAGAGCTGCCAGGAGTCACCCTTGACCTTTTCCTGCCTGCTCCCCACATACACATGGGGAGGGAGTGAATTAACTTCACAGCAGGGTCCAGGGTCAGTCTGAGGGCTAGAGGATGATCCCAGAGAGGCCCCACCAGCCCGGAGGCTGCCGGGTAGAGAAGGAAGAGAAAGATGACTGATTTGCAGGCAACCTGGTGATCCAGAGAGTGTGGGCAACTCAGAGATGACCTGACTGGCAGGGTCCTGAAAGTATGCTTTGGCAAGGCATAGGCCTTGGCGCCCCGGCCCTCTTCTGGTGCCACTGAACGCCTAGAGCATCAGACAATCACTGGGGAGCCTAATAGGGCGTGGCTGTCCTGAGTGGGGTGGTGCTCCACAGCCACATATGTGCTGTCCCTGATAACTTCCCCTTCCACACACGCCTGGGACAGACAGAACAGCGTCATATCCAGAGGGAGGCCCATGACTTCCCAAAAGGTCACCTGTCTCTAGAGAGAGGCACACATAGAAGCTGATACCCAGCGACGTCACACCCAGCACCTTTACTTTACTCAGATTCAAATGTGTGTAAAGCCCCACATACTTCTTAGAGCTGCCTGAGGTCCCCAACCCCCACTTCAAGGCTGACACAGCTAAGACACCATGGGTGATCTCTGAAAACTGTGCTTCTCCTAAGTCCAACAACAGGAACAAGAAATACCTACATTTACTCAATGAACATACATCAGTCAAAATATGCTCTTAGCAACCAAGCAGGTGAAGAGATGGGAGCAGGGTAAACCTTTCCAAAGCTCTCTCTGGCCTTGCAAAGATATCCATAATATCCTATTGTTTAAAAGACATTTTTAGGAAGTTTCAGTATACAAATAGACCCAAATACATTTTAGAGGCTTGGACTTTTTCTACAAGTTTAGAAGTTATATTCCAACTCATCTACCATGATTTTAGCAATAAAATGATGTAACACTTAATGCAAAACTTTCGGTGGCTTCCAGTCTTTGAATCTCTTGAGGTTCATTCAGTCCAGAGAACTAAGCTTAGTTCATTTTCTACTGTTAAGAGTCAGGGTAAGATTTCTGCTTGTGCTGACACAATTTTCTGGGTCTCATTCAACCTGAACTGCACACGGCTCATCCTCCAATAATTGGTGCGTCTCTGGACAGCTGCTTTTCCCTGGAGTCTCATTTGTGTGCCTTTCAGAAGTTTAAGGAAGTACATCTGCCCTAACGAGAGACTCAGTAAGTCTACTGATGTTATCAGGCAGCACATTTAAGCAAAGACCATCCAAGCCAGCCCCTCAGACCCACTAGAAAACAAGTCACAGCCCCGTGTAGTGTGTTTTAATATATTAAACCAGGCCTTTAAGGCTTCTGTGATTAAAAAGACCATTAAATTTTTTATTTAAACTCTGTCCTTCCCTGAAGGTCCCCCCAGAGGTCTAGTGAGTTGCTGCACAGTCTGTGAGCTCCTCCAGTGA
>NW_003852589.1:2288836-2291686 GCF_000181295.1 Otolemur garnettii
CCCCCCGGTTAGCTACCACCTGTCCATCAAGTACCAGAGCCAAAGTCTCTTGTCCTTGGATCACGTATCAAAAAAAATTCTTCTTGATAAAAATAAAGATAATTTATCAAAATATGTTATCAATAAAAGTGATCACAGAGCTTTTGACATCCAACCTGAATGTTAACCAGGAGAAAAGAGTTTCACCCTGGCAAGGTGTTTTGGCGTCCTCACCCGACCTCTGGGAAACCCACTTTGAACACACAGTCTGAAACCTGGTTGAGGGGCAGTTAAGACAGCAGGCTACAAGAAACCTTGCCCCTGTCCCCAGCCCATCACCCAGCACCCCAGAGTTGTGTGCTAATTCACTTTTCCAAGAAGCAGGATAGCTTTGGCCACACGTGCCACCCCACCCTCCTTTCCCTCTCACGTGTCCACTTCAATCCGGTCTGTCAAATTCTCCTTTATTTGCCAGTTCCTGTGTGACAGGCAACATAAACACGGCCTCCCTGAGAGTCTATCCAAGCTTGGTAGGGTCAATAATAAGGTTCCCATTTTGCAGGTGCAATGGAGTATCAGAGAGGCTAAGTAATTTGCCCACATTAGCTGTGGCTCAGACTAGGTCTTCCCACTGCTGAATCCCAAGTGTTTCACTCTATCTCCCAAGAGACACAGGGACACGATAGTGCCCCACTTACACGCAGACACATGCGCCTTTGAAAAGGGCTCATTGGGTGTGTGGCTGCACGCATAGCTATTGAGCTACTAGAGTCATTACAGTTTATTACTGGGTGACGTCTGTGTTTCTGAGTCTAATTTTAAGTTCCTATTATTAAACTCTTCCATGTTATTTTATTTAACTGCACCTGATTTGTACACTGATTTGCAGCAGAGAAGACAGAAACATTCCCAAACTCTTACTTGAACTTAAAATCACTGAGGAGCCAACATTTAAGGTCCCAGCTCCAGTCTGGACAGGATTATAGATGAAGAATTTGGGAAATGCCTGTGGTGGGTGTGGTGGCCTGAGGATCTCTGCTATGCTCAAGAATGCCTGCCTGCCAGAGAGGGCTGAAAACCGTCAGCAGAGCCGACAGAAGCCTGTCTTCCAAGAATTACTGTGCTATATATTTCATTTAAGATGCTTAGATTCTTAAAAAAGTAAAATGGAGTCCTGAAGTCACAGACCAAAAATTAAAAATAAATAAAAAGGAAAAAAAGAAAAGAAAAGAAAAAGTGATTAGAATCTCACAGGCACTTGATCTGAACTTTTCCTAAGAATTCAGGGAAAATTATCCAACTCAGGAGAACCTTGGCTATCAAGATGGGTTTTTGTATTTAATGATCCCAAGAGAGCTGCCCTGCCTTGCGGTGCTATTTCTATGCTTTTATATAGAAGACGAAAAAAAATCCAAACATAATGTTTTGTTACACAATTGACCTAATAAATGCCAATGGGGTAAAAGTTATACACACACGAAGGAAAAAAACCTCACAAGACTTTTCCTTCACAAGTTGCAATTAACACACCATTTAATAATTGACGAACCAACAGCATGTGGCATGTGGCCAAAGCAAAGACATCAAAAGCAAGACCATCTTCCCACCTGAGCAGGACTCGGCCTTTCCGCCGTGTGCCTGGTGTGGAGCGTCACACTTCTGCTGTACAGTGAGCATCTGAAACGACCTCCCCGTTGCCCAGCGCAGACCCTTCAGGTGAGCACTTTCAGGAGCATTTACAGGGACAAACTTTCCAGAAGGCAGATGCTTTGAAAACAGAATAAGACACCTGGCTCAGAGTTCCCTCTGTCATTGCAGGCCCTGGGGTCACCCTCCCAAGTGCGAGAGATCCTGGCACCCTTCTCCTTTGAGGATGCTGGAGCAGGACATGGGTCGTGCCTCTCATTCTGGACCGTTCCAGACAGCATGGCCCACGGCCTCATCAGGCTCTGCCCACAGCACCACTCACCACTTGCTAGGGGAGGAGTGAAGGAAATGATGAGCACAAGACACGCGTCCTCTCCCCTAAGCTGCACAACTGCAGCACAGCAGCTGGACCTTGTTCAGCGGGTGAGCCTGCAGCTGTAGAGCCACAGGGCTGGGCAGGCCCGCAAGGGCTGGCTGAGCCCCATTTGCTTCCTTTTACAATGTAGTGTGTGTGTGGCCTCCTGCCTTTCTTTTTTAAACTTTCTGGACAATTGATGAAAGTGGAGATTGAAGAGCAAGTCACTGAAAAGCCTAGGGACCGAGAGACGTCTGGGGCACCGATGGTGGCAAGGCAGACCCCAACGGGAGAGGAGGCAGACGGGACGAGAGGCCGAGAGTGACCAGAGTGGCTGGGGCTGGGCGCATGGAGGGCATGCTTGCTTGCCAGCTTTAACACACGTTCCTTCACACCGGACTTCAAACTAGCCTAACCCCTGTTCTCTGTTTGCATCCCAGGTGCTGCTTTTCCTGAGAAGTACTGGAGAGCATTCCTTCAGCAGAATCTAATAATCTTTCCACTACTGGCAATTCTGAATTCCAGCTCATAGGATGTAGAGTGTATACCAGGAGACACACCAACGTCATTTGCTACCTAAGTCTTATCCTTTCCTTCCACCTTCCTGTCAATCAGAGCTGGTTTGGGTGGTGGTGGCGGCTTACTGTGTCCAGGCTCAGGCGACGGATGGAGATTATTATAAGCCATGGTGAGAATACCATTTCCTCCTTCCACTGCCTCCCTTGCCGCTACTGGGAGTGCAATAAAACCTGAGCAGAGTCTCAGCTCTGGCCAATAAAACCTAAGCATCTTGCCCAACAGATGTGTGTGACATTGGTAGCATGTGTGTATGTGTGTGTGAGCCCACATGTATGTGGCATGTGTGTATG
>NW_003852589.1:2292114-2293696 GCF_000181295.1 Otolemur garnettii
GGCATGTGTGTATGTGTATGCACATGTGTGTGTGTGTGAGCCTGTGTATATGTGTGTGTGACATCGGTGGCATGTGTGTATGTGTATGCATGTGTGGGTGTGTGTGAGCCTGTGTGTATGTGTGTGTGACATCCGTGGCATGTGTGTGTGTGAGCCTGTGTGTGACATCTATGGCATGTATGTGTATGCACATGTGTGGGGTGTATGAGCCTATGTATATGTGTGTGTGACATCTGTGGCATGTGTGTATGTGTATGCATGTGTGTGGGGTGTGTGAGCCTGTGTATATGTGTGTGTGACACCTGTGGCATGTGTGTATGCATATGCACGTGTGTGTGTGTGTGTGTGTGCATGCGCGTATGCAAGTGTGTGTATGTGTGTGTATGTGTGTGGCGGGGAAGGAGACACAGACAGAAGCTGTAGGAGTGAGGAAAATCTCTACATGCTCCTGGGCCTCCAGGTGCTGGTTAAAGGATGGTACAGGGGTACCTTCCTCCCTCCACCCAACTGCCTCCTGTCCTTACTTTAGGGGGAGACCTGGGGCACAGGAAGGGCTCCCAGCTGCCCCTGCTGCATGCAGCTCAGCATGCCTAGAACATGCTCCCCTGCATTAAGCAGCAAGCTTTTCCCTGTCTGCCTCTCAGGGTTGTGCCCAGAACAAAGAGTGAGCATTCATTCATTCATTCACTCACTCATTCCACACAGAAAGAAAGGTGGGCAGAAAGGGCAGCTTTACTCTCACCTCAGACCATCCAGGCAGGTCACCCCTGAGAAGATCTGTGAGGAGCAGAGCCAGGGAGGATGACGGGCAGCTGCTGCCAAGCCTGCCCCAGTCTGCCAGGGGCAGAGGAGGCATAGACTGGAGTGAGGGCTTCCATACCAGTGGACAGAGAAGGGGAGAATTACCAAGGGGGTCTGGAGGTGGACCCCAGCCCCAGGACAGTGTTACAGTCTCAAGCCCACATCACTAAGTCTCACTTCCCTGGATGTCGCCCAACTCAGGGTGCTATCCTCACCAGAATACTCCCGCCCCTGTCCAAGGGACCCCCTCTCCACACCTTCCCACTTTCACATGGCCCCCGACCCATCACACTGGCCTGCTAGAAAGAGTGGGGCAGTTACAGTGTACACTGCCCTCAGCACCTCCTCCCTCCTGAGAGAGTGGAGCTGTTACAGTGCACACCACCCTCAGCACCGCCTCCCTCCGGAGAGAGTGGGGCAGTTACAGTGCACACCGCCCTCAGCACTTCCTCCCTCCAGAGAGAGTGGGGCGGTTACAGTGCAAACCGCCCTCAGCACTGCCTCCCTCCGGAGAGAGTGGGGTGGTTACAGTGCACACTGCTCTCAGCACTGCCTCCCACATCAGCCACCTGAGATAATCTGAACATAAAAGGGACAGAATTTAAATTGGTCTGCCACCTTTACAGCTGCCTTTGCTGGAGGAGAGAAGAAACTGCCCTGGGAGAAATTTCAGGTAAAGTCTGACAGGGCTCCCAAGGGGATGCATGCCCTGAGGCCACACTGTAAACTGAACCCCACTCTTTACTGCCAGGACAGACCTCAGAAGAAAACCTCAAGGAAG
>NW_003852589.1:2295629-2307516 GCF_000181295.1 Otolemur garnettii
CCTCAGGGCCAGGCCTTTCCCAGCCACTTTTACAACCCAGCCCCAAACGCAGAGGTGGAGGGAAGACATCTGGTGCAGCCACAGCTTCCAGGTCCCGGGAGCACGAGCCTCACTGGTGGCCTGTGCCTGACACACAGCCCCAGGCCTGCGCTGGGAGAGCTCACTCTGCAGGTGTCGGTGGTGCCAGCTAGGGAGTGCGTGCACAAGCGTGCCCTCTCCAAAGCAAGTCACACCGCCCAGCTTTCTGACATGAAGAAGCACTATTCTGTTGTGCCACAATACAATAAATTCCACATTCATGGACTAACCTTCCCATGAACAGTGGGTGTGAAAAATTTGTTAGGGGAGGGAGCTGTTCACTAAAAAGGACATTCTTTGTTCAAACAAGTTTGAGAAATACTGGATTCCACTGGAATACACAATTTCTACATTGCAGGCCTTCTCAGAGCCTTTGACATGTTAACGGACATTATGCGTGTTTAAGAAGAAATGGTAGTATATACAACATTTCCCAAACTTGCTGGATCAAAGGACTTGATTTCATAATGGCACAGATTCTAATATCATGAAATATAACCTGGGAAATTTCCAGTCTTACCCTTTCACAAGTCTTTCTAGTTTTCAAAATCCAAGCTCAATTCTAGCCTCTGTGGTGATACCAGACAATAGTCCAAAAGCTCTATCTGTGTTTACCTGAGAATGCCTGAAAAGATTCCTTAACTAGGAATTCTAGAAAACAACCAGAGGAATTATCATAATGCCTTGACTCCAGGACACATCATCAGCCTGATAACAACTTGCAGAAAAAAATAAACAAATAAATAAAAAGCAGCGAGAGCTGGGATCTGGTGGACTAGGTCACCCTAGGCAGGCGTCCTCAAATTACGGCCCGCCGAGGACATTTATCTAGCCTGCCGGGTGTCTTTGCCGCTGCTGCCTGTCCTGCTTAGCAGCCGACTTGTCCCGGAGCCCACAGTCCGGCCCTCCAATGGTCTGAAGGACAGTGAACTGGCCCCCTGTTTAAAAAGTTTGAGGACCCCTGCCTAGGGTAACCAGCAGATGCACCTGTGCCCTAGTGGTTCACACCCACAGCAGCTTATTTATTCCCTGTGCTCAGGAGTCATTGCAGTCAGTGGGGGGCTGTGCTTACTTACTCTGGGCTGTCGGCTGAAGGAGCAGAACACCCCTAACACTGGCATCCCTACACGGCGTGCAAGGGAGCTCTGAAGGGCACACACCGATTTATTCCAGCCAGAAGCGACACACAGCACTCCCACTCACCACTCAGACAGAATCTGGCCCCAGACAAGCCCCACCAGGAGAGGCCCAGGAGTCAGCCGTGCTGAGTGCCACTGAGGGGAACAGCTGGGAATACCGCTGCAGCATGATGACAACCATGGTGGGCTAGGCTGCCCCATTCATCTGACACAGCCTCACGTCAGCAATACTAAGATAAGAAGAAGGACCTTAACATTTAAGAAAATGGAATCCCAAAACCATCCATGCTTCAAGTCTATCCATGTTTACTGAGCAGTTAACTTTTGCACAGATATGAGTCTGTGCACATAGTGGCCAAGTATCTGTTATACAACAGCTCCCAGTGAAGAGCCTGCCTTGCCAAGACTGGAATGAACTCCCCAGCCTGGGCCCTGAAGGTCCCATATCCTCTGTGCCACCTGCCCTGACTCTCGAATCCAGTCTAGGGGCAAAGGAAACAGTGGTTTCCCTCAACTTTTATTCTGTGTCTTCACAGCATACTGAGAACTCCTGAGCCCTTCTATACCTCTCAGGCCCCCCGAGGGCACTATATCCAAGTTTGCAGTTGCACAAATCCATGCAGTATGAAAACTCCCCTCCAAACACCTGCTGCCAGGTCATTTGTGATGCTGTGGCAGGGGGAGCATTATTAACAGGCCTGTGATCGTAGCAGGGAGAGCCATGAGCCTAAGCACAGAGCTACAAATGAGAGGGCCCCGACCACCACCATCCTACTGCACAAACTGAGAGCCCCTCAGCTTCTCGGCTGCACAGCGAGCACCCATTAACATCTGTTCTATGGAATCATCACAGCTATCCCTTGGAGTGGCAGGGGAGGTGTACACTCTCTGTCTTACAGATGACCAAACATCTACCCCACATGGACCTAGCTCAAGGTCACTTGGCTAATCTGTGTCAGAATTCCCTGGCTGTTTAGTGCTTTTGACCCCTCTGCCACTGGACCCTGTGAGAGTTCACTTTGCAAAGATCCTAGGACAAAGCCCCCCAGTCCAGAAGGAATTTGGTTGGGGTCCTTCCCAACACAGTACCAGGATAGGAGGTGGGGGGAGCAGGCTGGAGCCAGGCAGACGGCCCCATCCACCTTGTGCCCTCATCCCATGAAGACACGGCATACCCTCCCTGAATCCCTCAGGGGTGGTCTGTAAGTTCTATCAGGACACAGAAACATATGACAATGACTCAGCAGCTGTCTCAGCAACGGGGCTGCTCTCCGGGAGCATAGAGGTAGCTCCCTGTCTCTGCCTGGAGGCCCGGTCTTCCAGGAAAACAGTCCCTCCCATGCTCCCAGCCCGCACAGCAGGTGCTGGCTTATGCCATTTACCATGATCCTCCCGCTGCCAGCAGTGACTGCCTGAGGGGGCACATGCCCTGCAGACGCTGGTCATTGACCGCTGCCTTAGCCTGCAGCTAAGGAAACCGTCAGCCTTAGGCAGGGGGTGGACAGGTACATCTGGGAACCATGGACAGGGAACTTCAGCATGTCCTTGGAACTCACAGAGGAGACACTTGAGTCCATCCTCACACAGCCAGAAGAGGGAAGAAAGAAAAGAGCCATCTAAAAACACTAGTCAGTTTTTCCTCTCCCCTTAACAATTAATCCTATTACATCAAGAGAAATTATTTTATTTATTCATTTATTTTTAGGATATAAAAGTATAAGTTTACTTTACATTAGAGGAAGGGAAGAGATTGGGGAGAAGAGATGAAAAAGAGAAAAAAGTAGAGAGCAGGGAGTGAGAGGGAAGATGGGGGAGGGAAAGTAAATTAAAAATTAGACTCACAGGTTAAATGTACATTGAGATACTTAACTGCTTCAAAGAATCCTAGAGGAAATCTTTTGGCAAACAAACAATTACCACCAGAATTCGAGTTATGTATGTTAGATATACAACTGCTTTAAGCTCTTAAGATGCACTAACACCTGCTGGAGAAGGCCGCTTCGAGGGGGACGGCTGAGAGGCATGAGAAAGCGCAGGTCACACGACGACATATTATACATGTAAAAGACACGCTAGTAACAGACAGAAAATAACCCCATGCCTCCCTCAATTAGTTGGGCTCACCATGAAGAAAAAAAATTGCAGAGCTGCATTTTCAGAATCCAGATCAGGAGAATACAGTGCTGCAGGTCTCAGGCACATTTCCAGAATGAGGCGGGGAACATTCTGGCGTCTATGGGGGGTCTGCCCCAGGTCCCCTGGCCGGTGGGTTTTCGAGGCCTAAATATTCCAAGGTGACTCTGGTTGTTGGCCCAGCTTTGCCCTCTGATCTTCACTTACTGACACCCATTTTCTACCGTTGCATTAATACCACCCAAGTTCATTTCCCATCACTCACAGCCTCTCAGTGAGGGTTGACTGCAGGTCTAGAGAGCCTCTCTGTGGTCATGAATAACTAAACAACTCCACTCTAAGGCAGGCAGCCTCCCCTTCACAAAAGAGAAATCAAACACCAGGGGATTCAGCGCATTTGAGTCACATTTTTCTGTTTTGTGCTCTATCCAGAAATTCACTGTAACTTGCAGATTAGAATGAATTTTGCAGAACACATTTTGGAATCCCCAAGGCTTCTTTCTGTTCTCCTGTGGGCCCCACAAGTCAGGACACATTAGCAATTTTTGAAAGCATGAATTAACTCTGGATGGTTTTGGTGAGTCCTGCCCACAGCTAAGATAGTGTACTATCTGCCCCTATCAGGGGCTGCAGAGCCCCAAATCTGGCCACCACCCACCTGCCAAGCCACGTCCCTGGCCTGGGTGGCAAAGGAGCACGGCTTTCCCACACCCACCTCTCGCAGAGCATGTACACAGAGGCACTGTGTAGTCTGAATGCAGGCGTCCCTCCAAAATTCACATGTTGGAATTTAAGCATGAAGGTGATGGCATTAAGGGGGGAGGCCTGTGGAGAGACAGGGTCTCCTTCTCTTGATGGCAGTGGTGCCCTTAGGAAAGAGGTTCAGAGAGCAGCCTCCCCTTCCCCCCTTCTGCTAGTGAGGACACAGCGCCCATCCCTTTGGCCCTTGTGTCTTCCATCTGAGAACGCAGTAACAACAATCTGTTAGTACCTTGATCTTGGAGTTCTCAGCCTCTGGAGCCATAAGAAATACATTTCCATTACTTACACAGGCAGCCCCCAAGTTACAAACACACACAATTCACACTTACAAACGGAGACTATTACAGTAAGCCCCTGAGTTACAAACATCTGACTGTATACAACTCACACTTAAGAATGGAGCCTACTACAGGTAATAGGTAAGAGTACCTGTTCCAAATTGCAAACAAATCCAACTTAAAAACAAAGCTCCAGAACCTGTCTTGTTTATAGCATGGAGACTGTCTATAAACGGCCCACTCTAAGGTACTTGGTTATCGTGACAGAAACAGACTAACACGAGCACCATCTAGGTTAGCAACAGCCTGGAAGTAAAAGATGTTAGCCCAGTAATTCCATGTATTCTGTAAATCTATCCTTGGAAAATAACAGTACAGGAGCCAGCAGAGGTGTGGATACAAGATGCTGGTGGCATCTCTGTTTTTATGGAGAAAAACAACAGGAACAACTCCAGTGCTCACCTGGTGCTGTGAACCAGTGCACCCTGTCTGGTGCTTCTTTCCAGAGGGTGATGCAGCCTCCTCGTCCCTGGAGATGAGGCCACCAGCCTTGCTTTGGCTGACAAGGAGTGAGCAGACTTGATGTCTGCTTCTGGGTGAAACCTGAGAGCCGCCTCCCATGCCCCTCCCCAGTGGCTACCCTATCATGGTACAGTGGCTGCCTCTTCTGTCTGCAGCCAGTGGTTCCACTGACCAGGGATGGACAAGGAACGGGGAGAGAGAAATCAACTTTTGTAAGCTCCTGAGATTTTGAAGTTTTTTGTTACCTAAGCATACAGAGACAATGGTGATTGCCACAGAAATGGGTACCCACTAGTGCTCTGCCATTGTAATAAGAATAATTCCTATTATTTACGTATCTCTGGTGTGAAGGGTGAAGGGTTTATGTATGGGTGAAGGGTTCAGTAAAACTATTCCCTGTAAGCACCATCCTCTGATGGAAGGGAGGAGGGCGAGGAGTGAGGGCTGGAGATGGCCGGGCGTAGTACGGTGGATACATACAAGAAAGAGACGCTCACAGGAGAAGTGGAGGAGGGAGGCAGTCCTAAGTGTAGGGATTCATCAGGTTGAATCTGAAATAGCTTCTTACCTCTATATAAGAAGAGACTAAACCAAGGATGGGCTTTGAGTTACAAAACCACATTTTAAAGGCAAGGACCTACTGAAGGACAGAGCCCTGACACTGTTATCAAGTACGCATGGACTGAAAGCATAGTCATTTCTTTTACTTAGAAAAATGGCTTAGCAGGAAAAATAAACCTAAAAATTAAGAGTAAGAACTTCTGTGGAAGCCAGATGGGCCCAACAAGGCTGCAAGTAAGTTGAGTGCTGGAAGGAGGGAAGCAAGAACTCTCTTTATCTCTTTGTAAGTCTAAAAGTAGCTACAAAGGGGAAAGTTTTAGAAAATGCTGGAGCTCTGCATTTATTAACACACATGGACGTTTAATAAATATTCAGGTGAAAACACAGTATGACTGGCATAATCCTTTCACTAGTACAGCAATAAATAAAATCTGGGAGGACAGATGCCAGTTGAGGTTGTCTGGGAGTATGAAATTACTAGATTTCAATTTTTTTGTTGTGGTTTATCTGCATTGTGTATTTTTTTCTAAGGTAATTATCTGTACATAATTCAAAAGCCACTTAATTTTCATATAAACATATGTATGCTTTGATATTTATTATATGTGAGTAATATAAGTATTTACATAATATGTACTATAAATATATTATATATGACCAATAAGTAATGTAAGAACATGTAATAATACATAGCATATATTGCTTATTTATTATGATTATCAAAATTATAGTCACAGTATTTATGGTTTGCGATTATCTCCTGTGTATACAGGTATTGGAGACACCCAGTCCCCTTGATCCTCATCTCAACACTGTGTGCTGATGTCATCTACACAGCAGATGACAAAACCTAAGAAGTTGAATCCAGCTCATGCTCTGAGTGCCGGAGACAAAGGGCGACTGTACCAAGCCCACTCCCTCTCCCCTCTGCCTTTAAACATTCTTGGTATTTGCTTCTGGTGGCACCCACTTAATATACAGCAGCGATGGGCGTTAATTACAGTACCTTACAGACAGAAATCAGTCAATTCTCACACCAGCCAGCAATGGAGGGTGTAAATTACTACTGAAAGATCAATGAAGCTCTGTCCATATGATGATTTAAATCTATATATTTAAAATACAGCAGCACCTCTGTAAGTTGACCCACCCAGGGAACTGTAACAAACTGGTCAACATAAGGAAATAGGTGTTAGTGTATGTGGTGCACGTGTGGTCTGTGAAAATTAGGTCAACTTAAGGAGGTGGCCAGTGTAGGAGGTGGTCAGCTATGGAGGTTCTACTCGATAAGGTACAGATGCATCCCACTCACCACTGACTTGCCTTCCCAAATGACAAAGTTAGAGTTTAAATACCCTTTTCATTCACAGGTTCTTCTTCACGTTCTCTTAGGCTGAGTTCCTCCCCTGACTATTTTGGGAGCTGTAATTTGTAAGCTGTATCTCATAGGCCTTCTCAGTGCAAAGTAAGCTGATGTAGCCATCACAGGCAACACGACAGTGTCCCAGGAGGCGCGTTAAACGCTTCCCGTGCACTTACTCACTTGGATACGAATGCTCCCTACACGGCAGACACTACCGTCTTCATGCACCGCTGACACTGTCTTCCCTGCCCAGCCCGGCCCTTCCTGCTCTGCCAAGGACACAGCTCCATCGCTTCCTGGTCACCATGCTCTTACCACAGGATCCCACTCCAGGTCCAGCAGTTTACTCCCCACAAGCCAGGACAGATCTTTCCCCAGACATTTGGAATCAGGGTTAAACAATTCTTTTTACTTTTTTAAATTTAAAAGTTTTTTGTTTTTATTCATTTATTTTTTGGAGGGGGCAGGGTCTTGCTCTATTGGTGAGGCTGGAGTCCAGTGGTGTGATCATAGCTCATTGTAACCTCTAATTCCTGGGCTAAAATGATCCTGTGGTGAAAACCTTGTGAACAGGTGGGACTACAGGCACGCACCACCACACCTGGCTAATTTTTAAATTTTATGTAGAGATTAGGTCTGTTGTCCAGGCTGGTCTCCAACTCTTGGCCTCAAGCAATCTTTCCCCCTTGGTCTTCCAAAGTGCTGGGATTACAGGCATAAGCCTCAATCTTGGCCACATTTTTATGTTTTAACCTGCTTTACTAAGATATGATTGACTTTCTATGCAATTCACCCATTTAAAGTGTACAATTCCATGGTTTTTGGCATATTCACAGAGTTGCGCCACCATCACCACAATCTAACACTGAAACACTTTCATGATCCTAACAGAACCCTGGAGCCCACATCAGTCACTTGCCCTCCCTCTAAGGCTCCAAGGCCTAGACAGCACTGATATGCTTTAGGACTCTACCAGATCTTTCTATTATGGACATCTCATGTGAACTGGATCACACAGTGTGTGGCCTTCTGTGACCAAATCCTTCCACTTGGCATGTTTTCAAGGGCTGATCATGTTGTGGCATTATCAGCTGTTCATCATTTGTGCTGCTGGATAATCCTACGACACACAATACACAACCGTACACTACACACTTTATTTAACCTGTCACTAGTTGTTAGGTCTTGGGTTCACTCTACTTTTTTTGTTATTATAAATAAGGCTAATAAACATTCCTATACAAGTTTCTGTGTGGACAGATGTTTGTGTTCCTCTTCCCGACGAGAACAGCTGGGTCATGTGGACATTCTGTGTTTAACTTTTTGAGGAACTGCCAAACTATTTTTCAAGAGCTAGACCATTTTCAATTCCCACCATCAACTCATAATAGTTCCAATTTCCCCACCTCCTCATCAACATTGCCTGTTTTTATTTTTTTTTTTGACTGTGACATCCCAGTGGGTGTAAATGATATCTCAGCATAGTTTTGTCTTGCATGTGCCTAGTGACAGAGGATGCTGTGAATATTTTCACGTGTTTTTTTGCCATTTGTACACCTTCTTTGGAGAAACATCTATTCAAATGTTTACCCTATTTGTTACTGGGTTCTCTGTCTTGTTATTATTGAGTTGTAAGAGTTCTTTATATATTCTGGATATGAGTCCCTTATCAGATACAATTTGCAAATATTTTCTCCCATTATGTGAGCTGTTTTTTCAATTCCTTGAAGGTATTATTTGCAGCACAGAAGTTTTTAATTCCAATGTTGTCCACTGTGTCTGTTTTTTCTTCTGTACTCTTGGCGTCACCAGGGGGTGGCTGTCTGATGCAAGGAAGCTGCTGGACAGCTGCTCCCATGTGCGTGAGGAAACTCAGGAGGGAGCTGGACAGTAAGGAGAGAAAAAAATGACACATTCATACTCTGAGCAATGGAGCCACGTGGGGCAGACCCTGCAGGCCTGGCTTCCCACAGCACTGCTGCCCTGGGGCCATATGTCCTGAGACCCCACTGCATCTGACTGGGAATCCCCAGGCCCTGCTCCCCAGCTCCATCCCGTTTCTGCTGTTTGCTCGCAAAAGACAAGTCACAAAGAAAACAAGAAATACAACTAATGTACTTAGTTTACAGATGAGAAAAGTGAGGCTCTGAGAGGGCCTAGTCAAAAATGGTTACCCTCAAAGAGGGCCTGGGATTCAGACACAGGGCTGTGCCCCGCAGGCTGGCCACCGGCCTCTCCGAGGGCAGAGAAGGAACAAATAAGCAGACAAGCTTCTCGTCATTTGCAAAGAGATTCACAGAAAACTCCCTTTAAATAGCTCACTGCAAGTGTCAGTTGCTGGGACTTTCTTTTTTTTTTTTTCCATTTTTTTTTGTGCCTTCTCTTTTTTTTTTTATTATTAAATTATAGCTGTATACATTAATGCAAACATGGGGTTACATAAGAAAGATCAGTAAGCCCAGAGCTCGGAGAGGCTTTATTTATCTCACACGCAGGCTGACCCCTCAGGACCAGGTGACACGTTTCCAGGGAACATCTCTGTGTAGTCTGGACCTCAAGGTGAAGGGGAAGGCTGGGTACCTTCATTAGAAGTCTCTAAGATCTCCGCAGACCATAAATGGTTAAAAAAACAAAACAAACTTCAATACCTCAATTTTGTGAATTTTCTATGTGGAAAAACTCTAAAAGACATACTGTTCTAAGCACAAACTACAAACTACAGACAGTAAAATGGAACAAAAAAGTTTTGGCCTATGAGGTATGGATTTTAGAGATTTAAGAACAATGTTCAAAGGAACAATGTTAAGCTATATAATAAAAACTTCCTCAGTCTCTCTGAGGCCTGTGTTCCACAGAAAATACTTACTGTACACACAGCCCTGTTCTCCAAAATCTCCCTAGGATACAGCTTTTGAAAGCAGGTAGGACCATCAGAGAAGTTCCACTGATCTTACTAAGCTGAGCTTCTAGGGAGGAGAATGTCTTTGCCCCACCTCCCCGGGGTGTAGACCTCCACGGCAGAACTCCACGTGTTAGCCAGCAAATCACAGCCACGGTAAACAAAATAACAAACCTATATATTTGATTGCCAAAATGCAGACTCCATGCCAACAAAGAAGATACATTTATTTCAAAGGAGCTAAAATTATTCATTGTCCTGTTTCCAAGAGTCCCTATATCTGTTATTAAATATCCTTACAGCAAAGAATAGCTAAGCATAAAATTATCCAAGTGTTACACTCAAGTCTTTCAGAAGGGTGTTGCTTTCTGAACCTGATGGAAAATAATCTCAACTAATTTCCTTCTCAAACAATATAGATGAGGATCTTGGCTGTGAATTTAATTTCTCTGATTGCACATGTACCTTAGAACCTAAGACTTAGGTATTCTCTTAGGAGAGAAATTACCATGGGTCACAACCTAAGACTCTTAGGAGAGAAATTCCCATGGGTCACGGGGAGGATGCCAGAATATCAGACTGCCTGGTTGTACGCCACCCTCGCAGTTTAAACCCCATGCTGGAAAATGTACATTTCATGGTGTTTCAGAAAGGAAGTCTACTTTAGAAATATTAAATTTTAAAATAAGAAGCAATTCATGGCATAGACTGTGATAATGTCATTAATCTGACACCCTCGAAGAATCCACTCATTCATTCATCCGTCCTCACACATTCACTGAGCACCTTCCCGACAGTCCTAAAGGCTGGGTGGGTAAGCAGAAAGACTAAGACACAGATCAAGGGATAAGGAGTATAGCAGGGGACAGGATTAGCCACCCAGCAGACCACCTGCTAGAGCGCCAGCAAAGCAGGGACACCAAACAAAAGGCCTTTGTTCTGTGTCTGGAACAAACTCCTTCCTGTGCAGGATGCGGAGCCATGCTCGCTTAGCCAGGGGGCTCCAGCTCCGCGCCCAGGCCTTCTCCACATCCCTCCGCACAGCGGCCTTCTTGAGCTCCCTCTCCCCTGACCCTGCATCACTTCACCTGCTTCATTTCCATAGCAACACTGCGCAGTGATGCTCCACGCATGAACGCCAGCTTACCGAGTACTCTCAATGCCAACAATATACTATTTGAGAAGTTATATTTTTCATCACAAGAGTAATGAAAGGAAAGAAAGATGGGACAGCAAAACTGAAAGAACTGCTAAATTTCAGAGAAACGTTTCTTCTTTGTAAGAGACAACTTCGTAAAAGATTGCTCTCAAAATACCAAAAACATTAGGCAAAACCTCGAAGTTATAACCCTCATTTTTAAAAATAGCCTTTTCAATGTAGTGACCTTCATCTGTTTGGCTGAGAAAGATGAGCCCACCACAATATTCACATGTCCCTCTCCTCCCCCAGCCAGAGATTTTCCTAAATTATAACTTTGTTTGCAAGGTTTGTATCATTAATGTGTGTACTACACGCTGCCATTACACTCTGTGCAGACAGCCAATCTATCTCATTTTTATATGTAAACATAGCCAAGGTTCATCACCCATCTTGTACCAAGCCCTGTACTTATATTCACTTCTACTTGGGCTGGATTTGGACCTTCACTTTTATTCACAATCCTCATTCAAAAGTGTTTACAGAAGCGAAGATCTCTGATTTCTGGCAGGCCTGAGGGCATCTGTCCATTGTCTTTGTTCTTTGTACCTAGGACAATTTGGCTCAATAAGGAATTATTGGAGTCCCTGCTGTTCTACCCAGAATCTCTCAGGATCTAGTTCTTCAGTATCTTTCAGACGGTGTTGCCTGACAGAGGCTGACCTGTAATTCCATCCACCTGGGCTGGGAACGGCCCTGCCTTGATGCTGGGTGAAGATCACCAGGGAAATTGAGACGACTGTGTACGGATTCAAGTCTTTGTTTTTCCTGCTTACATAAATGCAACTCTTCTTTTTGAATGACAGAGGAAACCGGGCCTGCATATTTACGCAGTTTTCTTGTATCGTATACTTATTTTTTTTCCTTCTTTTCTAAAACCCTTTGTTAGGAAATTAAATTATATGCAGCTTTGCTCCTTCTGTGTCATTTCTTCTAGCCTGTCCCCGGGGTTTG
>NW_003852589.1:2309344-2310711 GCF_000181295.1 Otolemur garnettii
TCAAGCCTTCCTGTTCTGCACCTTCTGAGTTAGTCTCTGTGCCATATCCTTTTATACTTTTCTCTTCTGTGTTTTCCCACTGCAAGCTTGGGCCTTGTTTTCCTGTGTCTCACCCGCTCCCCACAATCTTTTTCTGTGCTTGAATTCTACACTTGAAATTGTGTTACCAATATTTTCTTTGAACATACAAAAATTTACTCTTCTGAACTCTTTATTTTTTTTTTCTTTTATTAAGTCATATACACATAGATCATGAATACATACATTTATGCATATGTGGGGTATAATGTGTTGATATTTTTATACAATGTGGAGTGCTTACATCAAACTAATTAATAGAGCTTTCACCTCATTTACTTGATTATTATGTTAAGACATTTATGTTCAATACTTGACAGATTTGACTTGTACGCTTGCATTATGCTCCATAGGTGTGGTCCCACCATTTACTCTCCTTCTATCAAACCACCTCCCTCCCCAACCCTCCCCCTCCTCTTCCCTCCTTCATCTTGGGCTATAGTTGTGATCTATCTTTCATAAGAAAGTGTGAGTAATATAAATTGGTTTCATAAAAGCACTGAGTACATTGGATACTTTTTATCCCATTATTGAGATACTTTACGAAGGAGAATGTGTTCCAGCTCCATCCATGTGAACATAAAAGAGGAAAAGTCTCCATCTGTTTTAAGGCTGCATAATATTCCATGGCATACATATACCACAGTTTATTAATCCATTCATGGGTCAATCGACACTTAGGCTTCTTCCATGACTAGGCAATTATGAATTGAGCTGCAATGAATAGTCTAGTGCAAATATCTTTGTTGCAAAGTGATTTTTGGTCTTTTGGATATAAACCTAGTGAGGAATTGCAGGATCAAACAGCAGGTCTACTTTTGGATCCCTGAGTGTTCTCCATACTTCTTTCCAAGAGAAACATATTAGTTTCATTCCCACCAGCAGTGCAGAAGTGTTCCCTTTCCTCCACATCCATGCCAACATCTGTAGTTTTGGAATTTTGCTATGTGGGCTACTCTTACTGGAGTTAGATGATATCTCAAAGTGGTTTAGGTTTGCATTTCTCTGATGATTAAAGATGATGAGCATTTTTTCATGTGTCTGTAAGCCATGTGCCTGTCTTCTTCAGAGAAGCTTCTGTTCAAGTCTCTTGCCCACAATGAAATGGGATCACTTATTCTTTTCTTAATAATAAGTTTGAGTTCTCTGTGGATTCTGGTTATCAGACCTTTGTCAGAAACATAACCTGCAAAAATCCTCTCCCATTCTGAGGGCTGTCTGCTTGCTTTACTGTGTTGTTGGCTGTGCAGAACTTTTTTGAATTCTTTTTTTTTTTTTTTTTTTTAAGA
>NW_003852589.1:2310766-2325919 GCF_000181295.1 Otolemur garnettii
TTAACCCTTGTTAGAGTGCCGTGAAGTCACAGCCCACAGCAACCTCCAACTCTTTGGGCTCAGGCGATTCTCCTGCCTCAGCCTTCCGAGTAGCTGGGACTACAGGCAACTGCGACAACACCTGGCCATTTTTTTGTTGCAGTCTGGCCAGGGCTGGGTTTGAACCCACCACCTCCCTTATACGTGGCTGGCACCCTATTCCTTTGAGCTATGGGCGCCGCCTGTTAGTATTTTTTCTTCATATATACATAAACTTTGAATTGACATAATAGTTATCCATGTTTGGAAGGTACAATGAGATGTCTCCATACATGTATACATTATGCAATGACAAGTCAGGGCAGTTAGCACGCACATCACCTTAACACCCACCACTTCTTCCTGGTGGGAATATACAAAACCCTCTGTTCTAAGCAGTGTGTCACACAGTAGGACAATGACATCAACAATAAAATTGGATATGTCATTTTCTTTTTTATGTTGAGGTTTCTCGCTTGTTAGTGCTTTCGTGGCCCTCGTCTTTGAGATCAGCTATTTGTGGAAGGGCAGTGTGTAGTAAACTGGGGAAGTAAGATGAGAGAGTGTCTGAGTTTGAGTCAAACTTGCCTGGAATATTTTCTCACTGTTCTGTACTTCCTTTCATCCTGGGAACTGGTCTTCTTGACATTCTAGTCCTCAAGGACTGGTCAATATGTAACTTTTATTGTCACGAATCCTCTGGGTGGAAAGTTGTCACTGGGGCCTCCTACACCCCTTCTCCCTGCTAAGCCAGAAGCCAAGGGTGGACAGAGGAGGCACAGTTCTTCTCATCACTGTGAAAGCCCAGTGGCACTGAACTGGCTCCGCTGGAACAGGGAAAAGCACGAATTTACCTCTGCATGTGATGCCCTCTGTCCACAGAACATGCTCTATAAATATCTGTCAAGTGAATGAATGATTGTGATTGTGCCCATGAAGATACAGAGAGCCCAGGAGACTAACAGGGAGGTGGGTGTGGACAGGAGCGAGCAAACGGGAGGCAGCAGCAGGCAGGACCCAGACAGGTCTCCAGGCGGGAGGATGCCCTCCCTTCCTTTGGAGGGTCTCACTGGACCAGCATCGGGGTCCATTCCAGCTCTACCAATAGGGCAAGGAGCGGCTCTAGACGGGGAGATTTCCCACACTTTCTCTCTTATCCTCACCAGGCTTGATCTGGCAATCACAGCCTCAGCAGGAGAAGGGAGGCTCCCGCCATCTTCATTATTGGTTCCAGAGGCCTCTGCCCAGTGTGAAAGCGCCAGAGAGTGGAGCCACCTTGGTGAGATACAAAGACACTGGGGGTCATTACTAGAAGGACGCCAACCATGGCCAAGGCACACAAACCCAGCAAGCAGGAGCACAGATACCGCAGGCTCCCAACTGTGGGGACCCCTTCCCCTTGGGGACAACTCCCTTTGAGTTCTAAAGATCCCTCTCCAGCCCAACCCAGGGCAGCAGAGAATACCCAAAATTAAGTGGCACAGGCTGTGTGGAATGGAAGCCTAGAATCAGAATCTAAGCAGCGGATGGAAAAGGAAAAGGGCTGTTCTGACACCTGAATCTGTGACCTGAGATCCAGACACACTGACCCAACAGTGTGACGTTCCTAAACACAGTCCTCAAAGCCACTGCTCCCGGCTGGAAGGGACTCTGCCCCCACGGAGTCTCTTCTTGCCCTTGCCCTCATGCTCCCTGTGTCCACCCCACCCACCCCTTGCCTGGGGTACTAACCCTCATCTGGGCTAAGAGACTTTGTCATCTTCCAAACACACCTTGAGAGGCAGGGATGGCTTGTGGCTGACTGTACAGTCTCACTGCCACCACTTGCTCCAGGCTGAGTGTCTGAATGTCCCAGGAGTTGTTGCTTGTGTACACCTGCCCCAGTTTGTGCCTAAAATCAAAACCTTCAAGAAAACAAGAGCTGCCCAGGTACAGTGGCTCATGTCTATAATTCCCTGAGGCAGGTGGACTGTTGGAGCTCAGGAGTTTGAGTCCAGCCTGAGGAAGAGCAAGACCCCCATCTCTACCAAATATAGAAAAATTAGCCACACTTTGTGATCGGCACCTGTAGTCCCAGTTACTCAGCAGGCTGAGGCAAGGGGATTGCTTGAGCCTAGGAGCTTGAGGCTGCTATAAGCTTGTGACACCAAGGAACTCTACCCAAGGCACAGAGTGAGACGTTGTCTTTAAAAAAAAAAAGCAACAAGAGCTGGCTTTTTTATTGTCTCTAAACCCATCTAATAAGTGGTTTTAAATGTTCTGTTCATCAATGCCAAATCAACACCAAATCAGTGATGTGAAACCTCAAAAATGGAAAAAAATATGTGTGTGTGTGTCTGTGTGTGGTGTGTGTATATGTGTATACACACATATGTGTGTTTATAAATATATAAAACTTCCCTGCCTTCTGAATGTTCTCAATCTCAATGGGAAAAAAGATCAAGATAACATGCTATTATGTTTTAGTTCTTACAAAATGCTGTTTCATATGCCTGCATGCATCTGTCTGAAAATGACCTTGAGAGGTCAGACAGATCAACTCTAAAAGGTTAGAAAATTCTACAAAATAAAATGACCAAGGTCAACACTGGAACTCCGTAGATTAGAGCTCTATTTATTTTTATTCTGCCACTGAATCAAAGACCTTAATTAAAATTATTTCACCTTACTGCCCCGTTGACTCTCCACCTACGCCACAGTGATGTAGTGGTCAGATGCAAAGATGTGAATCCCCTACCAGAATCAAATGTGAGGCCCACTGACTACAGCCATGCTGTGTGTGCACCGTGGCCAATGCCACCACCAGAACTCACTCAGCCTTCACCGTCACTCAGTAACATCATCACTCCTTTGCATACAGTGAGCCCACCACTGGGGCTCTTTACACGTGAGGCAAGTGAATGTGAGCAAACGATGTTAATATTACCTACTGCATCACACCGGTGCCCAGCCAACAAAATGCGGTAATCAGAAGCCGGGGGTGCTATTAAAAAGGTGCAGTAATCAAGGCAGTGTGGTAATGGTGTGATAGACAGATTGTTCAAGGGAACACAAATAAAGAGCTCAGGAATAGACTTACATGACCATTTGATTTTCAACAAAGCCACCACTGTAATTCAACATGGAGAGGAGGGTCTTTTCAACAAATGGTGCTGAAAAAATTGGAAATCCATATGGCAAAAAAATAATCCTCACCCTCTCATCTTATACTATACATGAAAATTAATTTGAGATGAACTGAACCTCAGTATAAAAGCTCATCATAAAAGCTTTTGCACACTTCAACGTACACACTGAACTGTAACTATTTAAGAAAAACCATGGGAGCATATCTTCATGCCTTAAGGTAGGCAAAAGTTATGTAGGACATAGAAACCATAACCACAAGTGAAAAAAAAAGATAAATTAGGCTTCATAATAATTCAAAAATTCTACTTACCAGAAGATATAACTACAACTTGACGATTAAAAGACAAACAACCTAAGAAAAATCAGTGAAAGAAAAATCAGCAAAAGAGCTGAGTAGGTAGTTCACACAAGAGCAGAGGGATGAGAGTCAAACGTCTTCAATGCCACTGGGCATCAGGGAACGCAGATCAGAACTGCAGAGACCCATCACTGCACACCCACCACGACGCCTCAGAGGCAGTGAGGCTGCCGAGGGCAAATGCCAGAGAAGGTGCCCCAGAACCTTCAGTCCTGTGGGCAGGAGAAGATGGTCTGGCAGTCTCTTGTAAACTGCCCTATGACCTAGTAATTCTATTTCTAGGTAGTAATCCAAAAGAAACCAAAGCAGCTGTTCACAAAAGGCCTTGTATAAGAATGTCCACAGCAGCCTTAGTCAAAAGAGCCCCAAATTGGGAACAGTCCAGAATCCAGCAACAGGAAAGTAGCCAAACGGGCCCCGGGAACAATGAGACAATGGAACGGAGACAGAAATTGAAAGAACAGGCCACGGATAAACAGACGGCACGGGCGAACTGCAGAGCATAACGGCCTACCGCCTCATTCCTTGTGTAGTAAGTTCTACAACAGGCAACACTGCTCTGTGATGGAGATAGCAGAAAGGTGGCTGCCTGGGGCAAGGGCCGCGGAGGGCATGAGGGAACTTTCTAGCATTACATTAATGTTCTATAACTTTACAAGGACTTGGATTAAATAGGTGCATGCATTCGTCAAGACTCATAATTTGTGCATTAAACTTTACATCAACAGAAAAATTGAAAGTTAGGATGGAAGGTTCAGAACCTAGGACAAAGTTGGGGATGGGACCCCTTTCTCATAGGCTGAACCACAGGCACTTTAGGCAGCCTGCCCCCTCAATGGGCGTGCCCTTGGCCAAGGCAATGGAGAATGAAAGAAAAACCTACATGATGGGCATAGTGCCTGTAGCTCAGTGGCTGGGGCGCCAGCCACATATACCAGAGCTGGCAGTCCGAACCCAGCCTGGGCCTAAAAAACAACAATGACAACTATAGGCAAAAAATAGCCAGGGGTGGTGCGGGTGCTTAGGAGGCTGAGGCAAGAGAATCTCTTAAGCCCAAGCGTTTGAGGTTGCTGTGAGTTGTGCTGCCACAGTGCTCTACCAAGGGTGACATTGTGAGACTCTGTCTCAAAAAACAAACAAACAAACAAACAAAAAACCCCTACATGCTCCAGGCAGTGACCTAACAGAGAACCTAACTGCCTGCAGGGTCACATGGAACCTGGACGAGAACACAGGCCCCTTCCATCCAGGAGCATCTGTCTGGGCGTGGGACTGCGCGAGCCTCCTTCCATCTCCGACAGGCACACATCCTCCTTACATGTAAAGAACAAGAACAACTATGGTCGAAAACACGCCGCACTCACCATCTTAACCACTTTTCAGTATATTCACATTGTTATACAACCACCACCAGAAGGGTTGCCTCTTGTAAAATTGAAACTCCGTACCTGTTAAACCCTAGCGCCCCCCTCCCCCAGCCCCGGCCACCACTCTACTCTCTGTCTCCGTGACTGTGACTGGGGGAGGCCCCTCACCTGAGAGAAATCACACAGCATGACCGACCACCTTGTGACTGGCCGGTTCACTCAGGGTAAGGCCTTCAAGGTTCATGGGTTCTGCAGCGGTGTCAGAATAACATTCTCTCGTGCGTGTAGACCACGGTCTCCATCCACTCACCCACGTGTGGCTACTGTGAATCACGCTGCTATAAGCATGGGTGGTGGGCACATGCCTGTTCAACTTTCTGCTTTCAGGGCTTCCATACATATAATCAGAAATGGGACTTCTGGCTCATATGGTGATTCTGCGTTTAATTTTTTTTTTTTTTAAGACATGGTCTTACTTTATCACCCTCGGTAGAGTGCCATGGCATCACAGCTCACAGCAACCTCAAACTCTTGGGCTTAAGCAATTCTCTGGCCTCAGCCTCCTAAGTAGCTGGGACTACTGGCGCCCACCACAATGCCCGGCTATTTTCTGTTGCAGTTGTCATTGTTTAGCCAGCCCCAGCCGAGTTTGAACCCACCACCCTCGGTGTATGTGGCTGGCGCCGTAACCACTGTGCTATGGGCACCGAGCCAACCTTTACTTTCTTGAGGCAGCTCTACACCATTTCTTGGAGCTGCTGCTCCATTTCACATTCCCACCAACAGGGCAGGAGGACTCCAGTTTCCCCAGCGCTCACCAGCACTTGTTTTCTAGATGTTTTTGTTTTGTTTTATTGATAGTAGCTGTTCTAATTAGTGTGAAGTAACATTTTTGACACTTTATTTTTTTTTATTTCAAATTAATATGAGGGAACAAATTTTTAGGTTATGTTGTGTTCATTTCCAAGGTCAAGTTCAAGCTGTAAGAGAGTTCCCTACCCTGGGGGGGCTGTGCTAAGTAACCTTGCATTGTGCACGTTAGGTGAGGTCCCACTAAATGCCCTCCCTCCTCTACCAATCGCCCTCCCCTTCCCCTTCTCTCTCCCTCCTTACTTCTCCCCCACTTGCTAGGCTATATTTGTGTTTTGTCATTTATGTGTGTGTTTATATATTGGTTTCATATTAGTATTGGGTACACTGGATACTTTTTTAACAAATTGTGGTATATGTATACCATGAAATACTATTCAGCCATAAAAATGATGGAGACTTCACATCTTTCACTTATATCTGGATGGAGTTGAAACATATTCTTCTTAGTTACTAAGTATCTCAAGAATGGGGCAATGTATTTGATACTTTAAAAAGAAGGGAACAGGAGTAATTCTGTGTGTGGATCTTTCTCTAGATGTGGATTAAGCAAAAACTAGGACTCCTCTTGCTTTTCTAGTTCTGTTGAAACACTCCTTCCAGGTTACAGATTTCCAGTGGATAACCCTCCAGCCTTTTAAGGTCTCCAGCAGATGAGCTCTGCTCTCTATCCTAGGATGCCCACCCCCTCCGGAGCTTATTGCTTAAAGAGAGGCCCCTCACCCCAACTCGGGGCTGTCACTGTTTCCCATTTTTAGTGGCAGCCCATCTCCATGCAGACGCTCTTAATAAATCTCTGCTGTTAACTCTGCTTGGCCTGTTTCTTTGTGGTACTTTTCCATTTTTCAACATCTAACACCATGCTCCCTTCCCAGAAAAAAAAACCAAAGAGGGTGTTTTTAAAATTATGATTTCTAGCCGGGCGTCGTGGCTCACCCTGGGAGGCCAAGGCAGGTGGATTGCCCTGAGCTCAGAGGTTCTAGATCAGCATGAGCCAGAATGAGACCCCGTCTCTACCAAAAAATAGCTCGGTGTTCTGGCAGGCGCCTGTAATCCCAGCTACTTGGGAGGCTGAGGCTAGAGAATCACTTAAACCCAAGGGTGGAGGTTGCTGTGAGCTATGATTTCACATACTCTACTGAGGGCCACAAAGTGAGACTCTGTCTCCATAAAAAAAGAAAGAAAGAAAGCAAAAGAAAAAAAAAACTCCAAACTAAGAAGATTGAAAGCAAAATTAAAAAAAAATTATGATTTCTCAGTAAAGGGCTGAGCTTCATAGTTAAGAATGGAAGCACAGAAGGCCCAGGTGACGAAAACAGAGGCCCTTTCTCCACGAAACACCCAACTAAGGCAAGTTCCCTGCACATTTGCCCATGACGTGTGGCCAGTACACCCTTGATGCTAGCATTTGTGGACTACTGGAAACCAAGGCTACTTCTTTATGCTTAAGTGTAAAAGGTAAAGCATAGAGGATATTTCCAAAATAAACCGCTTCCATTGAAAAATTTACATACATGTTTGAGGAAGGCAGAAACATTCTTAGAAATGGTAACAGAATTGTAGCCAGAGGTATTTTTTTCTCTTCCTATTACACCAACAAGATGGAAGGAAAATATCCATTTTGAGCACTGCAAAACCAATTATCAGCAAATATATATTTATGTAATTTAACCTGCAAAATATATTTAAGCCAACATAAACATGTACCTACAATTTACTAATACTTTTAGTAACCAGGCTAGATTTAAATATCCCCAGAATTTCAGAGGTATTAGCAATTATCACATTTCTCACTTTAATATTTTGAGTGAATAAAATAGCTTAGCACAAGGAATAGTTTAACCTATATTTTAAGTGAATTTAGTTGCAAATGGTAGAAAAGTGAGAATCAATCACAAACTTGGGAACAGTGAGTTACGTTTTCAGGAGACATAACAAAAACGGCCCTGGAAGCCCCTTTCTGCTTCCTCACTAGCTCGTCCCCAGCCAGAACCCCACATTCTTTGGATTCTTCCAAATGCAACAGGGAAGCCAAGAGAGACTTTAGCTACTTTTTCTGACTTCAAGGTAAGGGTATTTGGCCTGAAAGAGTACTACTCTCCAGCTTTTGTTTTTGGCAGAGTTGTAATTCAAATGGCCTCAGGTGCCCTAAAAACAATCAAAACACAAAGGAGAGTCAGGGGTACTTCCTTCCTCCTAGCTGAAACAGAGGGAAGGATGTGTTCAGGGCGACAGGGTTCCTGGTTCCAGTTCACAACTGCCAGTTAATAGCACAAGGGAGAAGGGAAGGGAAGGGAAGGGAAGGGAAGGGAAGGGAAGGGAGGCTCTGGGGATCAGTAGGATGACTGCTGGGCCTCTTCTAGCTGGTATCCGATACCTTGGGTGCTGACAGAAAAGTCCTATTTCTATTTTTATATATATATGATTTTTTTCTTTTCTTTCTTTCTTTTTTTTTTTTTTTTGAGACAGAGCCTCAAGCTGTCCCCCTGGGTAGAGTGCTGTGACATCACAGATCACAGCAACCCCCAACTCCTGGGCTCAAGCGAGTCTCCTGCCTCTGCCTCCCAAGTAGCTGGGACCACAGGCGCTCGCCACAACGCCCGGCTATTTTTTGGTTTCAGCTGTCATTGTTGTTTGGTGGGCCTAGGCTGGATTCGAACCCACCACCTTAAGTGTATGTGGCTGGCACCTTAGCCACTTGAGCCACAGGTGCCAAGCCTGATTTTTTTCTTTATACCAATCATTGAATCCCAAAACCATCCATGATGTCTGAACGATGCTTACAGTGGTGGACAATTTAAGTAAAGGAGGCAATAGATAAAAATCTGTACCTGCTTAAATATCTGACCCAGGAGGTACAGAAAGTTTGTTAGCTGTAGTGTAGGGACACTAATTTAGGCAGCATCCTAAAAGGGTAATTGCAAATAGGACTGAAGTGCGGATGTGTGGATGAGTAAGAATCTTTCTGAATAATTAGATGCTGGCAAGACGCAGTGAGATCACTGTGAACAGAAAGTGTGAGTGGCACCGATGGTGCAGGGCACACCAGTGCTGAGAGCACAGCCATCACGGGGGGAGCGTCATCACCCCCCCCACTTGCACCTGGGGCTGAGCAGCTCACTGTAGGTCCTCAATTAAAAATGAAATGTTACACAAAATTCACCACCCTGTTCACCTGTCAGGAACAGCCAGCCATCTTATTCTATTGCTGTGGGTTTCTGCTGTATACCACACAATTTTGACACATTCTGTGACTTCTTTTGCTTTTACCTTGAATGAAAATGAGCAAGGTTCAAAGACAAGGGGGAAAAAAGTGTAAAAATACTAGGTTGCCAGATAAAATACAGGACATACAGTTAAATTTGAATTTCAGAGACACAGTGAATGTTTCAGTATAATTATTTCCCATCCAGTATTTGAGACAAGCTTATACTAAACCACTACTTGTTATTTACCTGAAACCCGAATTTAACCAGGCATCCCATATTATTATTTTTAGATGCCAGGCAGCTCTACAGGAAGCACCAAGTTCTTCAGCTTTCCTAAAACTCTGATTGTCACTATACAGCAGGGGTTTCCAGCCTTTTATCTCATGGGACACCCAAAACTACAGCTACACTTCCAGGGCACACTTAAATTATGTTGATCAAAAGAAAAAAAAAGAGTTTAAAAAAGAAGGTTATACTTACTGTGCTTTGAACTTCTTTTGAAAATAATTTGACTAATGATCTTTAAAATTTTTCATGGCACTGGCTGAAAACACGGAACAAGGCAAAAACATCATTGAATTTTCACTGTAAACAGTGAGCCAGAGGCAGCCATTGATAAGAAATGGAATTACTTTGTTTCATTAATTTTTTAAATTATATTTTCCACTCTCTTCTTCACACTGTCCTATTATTTTTAGACCTAACCTAAATTTAAATATTTTATGCATATATATATATTTTTTCCATTTATTAAGGCATATACACATAGATCATGAATACATTTATACATCGTGGGGTACAATGTGTTGATTTTTTGTATAATTTGGAGTGCTTACATCAAACTAAATCAACATAGCTTTTGCCCCATTTACTCAATTATTGTGTTAAGACATTTATGTTCTATTCTTGATAGATTTGACTTGTACCCTTGCAATATGCTCCATAGGTGTGGTCCCCCGTTTACCCTCCCTCTATCAAACCTCCCCCACTCCCCTCCCATCCCCCTCTACTTCTCTCCTTCATCATGAGCTATAGTTGTCATATATACAGGTTGAGCATCCCTTATCCAGAATGTTTGGGACCAGAAGTGTTTCAGATTTTGGACTGGATTTTTTTTGACTTTTGGAATATTTGCAATATACTTATTGGTTTAGCATCCCTCATCCAAAAATCCAAAATCTGAAATGTGACAAGGAGTATTTCTTTTGAGTATCATTTCAGTGCTCAGAAAGTTTGGATTTGGGGGCATTTTAGATTTCAGATCTTTGTTTTAGGGCTTCTCAACATGCATATACCATATGAATTTAAGTGACCACCCCACTATGTAAAGCCTATCCCCCATGACAACACCAGTGAAAAAACAAAACCTTTTTTCAGAAACCCAGCACTATTTTAAAATTTGCATCTGAATCAAGACACCTGTTTCAAGCATATTCTAAAGGTGATATTTGGTGCTAACATTTTTAAATACTCTCTCTAATTTGGTGCTAACATTTAAAAATTGTCTAATGCAGAATTGTGGTACAAATGTAGTCTTTCACAATTATCTCCGGGGCAGGAGATTTTAGAACCTAAAGGAAGGTATTTGTATAAGTTCTATATTCCTTTTTTCCTCTCTCTCTTTGTCCTTTTCATGAATTTGAATTATTCTATATTGATACATCTAAAACATGTTTACAGTGTGGAATTTAACTCATTATTCCTTTCTCAGAAATCAGTTAGTATCACCACAATACCAAGACCAATCTAGAGAGTGAGAAAACAGCAGAACCCCCACCCACGAACACAGCCACAACAAAGCCACAACATAATAGCAAACAGAGGCTGCACAGTATTAAATGAAACACCTACCACGGCCAAGTGGGCCATATTCCAGGAATCCAAGACTAGTTTGGTGGTTTTTTTTAAAACTCAATCAATATAATCTTCTGTATTAATAGGCTAAATACAAAAACTACATAATCGTGTCAACTATCTCAGAAAAAGCATCTGACAAGATCCAACATATAGTCATGATAAGAACACACAGGAAATTAGGGGTAGAAGGAAACTTTCTGAAACGGCTTAAGGGAATCTATAAAAATCCTACAACTACCGTCATAATGATGCCCAGAGACTGAGTGCTTGCTCTCTAGAATCAGGAACCAGAGAAAGATGCCCACTCTTAGGACTGGAATTCAATGCACTAGACTTTCTAGCTAATGCACAGGCCTGAAAGGGAAATAAAAAGGCATGCCAATGGAAAAAGGAGAGAGAGAGCACTCCCTACGCAGAAAATCCTCAGGAACCTACAGAAAATCTTCTAAACTAAATAAATTTAGGAAGGTCAGAAGATATAATCTAACACATGCCCACCTAAGAGAAAAACTCAATTCAATTCAAGTTAGGGGAAGAGGGCAGGAGGAGGGGGGAATAGAGGGGAGGGGGGCGGGAACTGGTGTGCTGACTCCCACTTCATGGGCGTAATGTAAGGGTATGTGGCACACCTTTTGGGTGTGGGACACAACTATAAGAGGGACTCTACCTAACATGTATATATCGTAACCCAGTTGTTTATACCTTCACATTAACCTGAAATTAAAAAAAGAAAAGAAAAGAAAGAAAAATTAATTGTGGGGCCAGGCATAATGGTTCATGCCTGTATTTCCAGTACTTTGGAAGGATAAGGCAGGAGGCTTGAGGACAGAAGTTTGAGACCAGGCTGGAATACATGGTAGACCCTATCACTACAAAAATAAAATAAAATAATTAACGAGGCATGGTATTTCATACTTGTAGTTCTAGCTACTAAGGGGGCTGATGTGGGAGGATTGCCTGAACCCAGGATTTGAGGTTGCAATGAGCTACGATAATGCCATTGCACTCCAGCCCGGGTGACAGAGGAGGAAAACCCTGTCTCAAATTAAAAAAGAAAATTATGTTTTTATACACTAGCAATGTTCACATGGAAACAAAACACAATATGACTTATAATCATTCAAAAGTGCTAAAGAATAAACTGAACAAAGAATGCACTGGACTTGTATATTTAAAATTACACAAATGGAGAAACCTACCATGGTCATGGACTGGAGGACTCAATCTAGTAAAGATGTCAGTTTTCTCCAAATTCTTATCAAAATCCCAACAGCGTGTTTTCACAGATAAGGTTAACCTAAAGTATTTATGGAGAGCAAGGGAGTTAGAATAGGTAACATATTGAAAAAGGGGAATGAAGTAAGAGGAATACTGTCTGATTTTCAGGCTTACTGTACAGTGTCACTACAAGACAATGTAATCAAGAGAGCGTGGTGTTAGCAAAGGAATAAACACAGACCAACGGAACAGAATAAAAAAAAATAAAAACAGGAACAGAGCCATGTAAATACAGACAACTGATCTGTGACAAAAGTGAAAAAGGAATTCAGTGGAAGGCAGTCTTTTCCAAATGCAGCAACTTTATATCCATAAGCAAAAAAAAAAAAAAAAAAAAAAAGCTTTGACCCTTATCTCCTTAATTTAAACCTTTTTATCTTCTTTACTAATCATATCTTATGTTTAAAAAGTCAAAATGAATCAAAGCTTTAAATGTAAAATGCAAAACTAAAAAATTTTAGAAGAAATCAAAAGAGAATGTCTCCAGCATCTAGCATTAAGTAGAAAAAAAGTTCTTAGACTTAACACTAGTCACTTAAAAAATGCATTAAAACTGGACTTCATCAAAACTTAAAAAGCCAAAACAATAACAACTTTCGGCAAAGAGCCAAGGCTTAGGCATCCCCACATCACCTACCTGCACCACCAGCACAGCCTTCTCCCCAGTGACTAAGCCCAGAAACCTTGACACCACCTTCCATCACACTCAGTATGATACTTCTCAGTATTAATCTACCTCAATCCCATAAAAACCAGACCTCAGGCTCGGCACCAGTAGCTCAGCTGCTAGGGTACCAGCCACATACACCGCTGACGGGTTTGGACCCAGACTGGGCCTGCCAAACAACCATGACAACTACAACCAAAAAAATAGCTGGGGCGTTGTGGTGGGGGCCTCTAGTCCCAGCTACTTGAGAGGTTGAGGCAAGAGAATAGCTTAAGCCCAAGAGTTTGAGATTGCTGTGAGCTGTGACATCACCGCACTCTACCAAAGGTGACAAAGTGAGACTCTGTCTCAAAAAAACAAAACAAAACAAAACAAAAACCCCCAGATCTCAAAGTCAGGCCTCTCTTTCCCTTTCCACCTATGAGTGTTAAGCTGTTAACATCTCTTTATGGGAAACCCACAGCACCACTGATCTCAGGGGCCCTCCAGTGTTGCTAGTGATCTCAAGGGCCACTTCCTACTGCCCAGTGATCTTCCTACACCCCACTACTCCTAACTGATCTTGAGCCTTCCCTTTAGAATGCACTTGACAGCCAGACCAAGAGAGACTTCTGCCATATGTCTGTTGGGTCATGCTCTAGCCCTTCTCCTTTGATGTCTGGGAACAACTCCCAGATGTCTGGGAACATCCACAGAGTGGATGTGATGAACCAGGTGACCCCAACAGACATTCACGTTGGGGTGGGGCGCTCTTGACACTGGTGCACTGCCCCCTGGCCCCTGGCTTCATGGAGCTCCAGGGGATAGTTAGTGAGAGAACCAGTAAGCTGGTGGGGCGAGCCCTGGGCCTTAAGGACCCAGGCTCCTCTGGCTGTGATCACCCTTCTAAACTCAATACTGGGGCAAAGGGCATTGTTCTCTGGGCCAGCAGCAGCCACAGGCCGCTTCTCATAGTAGGCAGGCGCTGGCCCCAACACCAGGTGTCCATCACACAGTCACAAAGCCACAGGGGTGACCCCTCTGGGTAACAGGACACTCGTTACCTTTCCTGATTCTTCTTCTATCCACTTGCTGGTAGGATGGGTCCCATAAGTCTGGGTAAGCACTCTGAGGGTCCTTGGACCAGATACAAAAGAGGGGACTTACTGTGACCAACAGGATGGGGCTGACAGTGATTTTATTTCAAACTCTAAAGAGAAAGTAACATTATCTGAGGCTCTAAAATAGAGGAGCCCCATATCCTTCCAAAGATGCACCGCCTGTCCTGGTGTCCACTCAGCACATTCACAAGGGTGTGAGTGATCGCCTTGGATCTCTGTTATAATTTCTGTGGTTCTATGTTCCAGGGACAGCCCAGTTACACCAAAGCAAAAAGTGGGATGAGAAAAGTAATCTGTGTGTGCAGGGATTTGGACAAGCTCTCAGGAGTGTGTCTACTGTAGGGTTCTCAGGTACAAACAACAGCACTGATCTTCATGAACAAAACTGCATGGACCTGGGTTGGTGTGTAAACGCTTCCATCAAAGCCGGGACTCTTAAAACAATACTGAATGTCTTAATCACTTTTCTGGGAGATACTATGAGTAGTCAGTCACTCAGATAGATGGAAAACATAAATGATACAGCAAGTTGCACCATTCACTTAAAAAAACAAACTTAGGACTTTGTTTTGGTTGTTTTATTAGCTCTTTAACTTGATCAGACATTAAGTAAATTATGTGTAGAAAATAAAATACATCTTTATAATAAAAAGAACCTACTATGACTACTACTCCACATTAAAAATTTCAAGACATAGACAGCACTTTATGAAATAGTATATTATAAAATCAAAGCTCAAATCTCACTCTTCAAACAACGGTCGTCTTATTTTCTAAGAGAGACCACCACACTGGTTATTGAGTGTCCTTCAATGGTGGACACACCGGGAAGTTACCCAAAATGTTTTCCAGCCTTTTTTTTTTCCTTAGTAGACATTGGGTAGTTTAACTCTCAGGTTTCAGAAAATACTACACATGAATAAAGAAATATTAAAATTGAAAATACTGTCAAAATGTTCTTGAAAATGTAGATTTCACATTACTCTATCTAGAGTAAAGGAGTTTCCTAAAATAACTTTTTAGAATGGGCACCAACTGCCACAGCACAGGTTTCACGCTGAGAGGGCTTCTGATGGGCAGCCACATCCTTCTGCCAAGGATATCCAGCTGTCTGTGCAACCGGGGGCTGTCGTGGGGAGCCTCTGCAAGCACCAAGGGGGCCTGTTGCCTGCACGGACCTCTGAATAATCACTGGAAAATAAATCACTGCCTCCTTGGAACACAGAGGGGAGGGTGTGAGGAGGCAGGATCACGTGGTGTTTGTGGGCAGAAGGCTCAGGCTGGGCTCCAGCCCCTTTCT
>NW_003852589.1:2326154-2353897 GCF_000181295.1 Otolemur garnettii
ACTTGCCTACAAAACCAAGTCTCTTCACACCGTGGGAGCGAGCTCATCAGGGACAGGACCCTGCTGGAGGACTACGTTGAGCACAGCCGGAAAGAGTTAACTGAGTTAGGAGAGCAGGGGAAGGTCCTCATTTAAATGCAGAATCTGCCTCTGTAAGGACTGTACTCCTCTCTCAGCTTCTAAGAATGCTTGCTTCCTACAGTGACTTTGGATTCCTGCTTGACCCATATCAACCTAAAATATACTCTATTGCCATCAAAACTTCACTTCCTCTGCTTGGAAAACCTCCTTTTGGCTCCTACCTTTGGAAAGAGTGAGTTTTTGGAGAGCTGGTGTGCGTCCTAAGCTGAGGACATGTACGCCTTTGACCCCACAGCCCACTCCTAGGGATCAACCCAGCAGACACACATCCAAATGTCCAGGAAAGACACAGGCCGATCATCACAGTGGTGCAGCCTGGATATGAGCCTGGAGCCCCGCCACAGTGAAAAATGCACATAATGCACACATGTCCTGCACTGGTGATTCCTGCACACAGACCACTCATCATAGTAGAGCAGCCTGGAGATGAGCCTGGAGCCCTGCCACAGTGAACACTGCACACGTGCCCTGCACTGGTGATTCCTGCACACAGGCCACTCATCACAGTGGCGTAGCCTGGAGATGAGCCTGGAGCCCCACCAAGTGAACACTGCACACGTGCCCTGCACTGGTGATTCCTACACACAGACCACTCATCACAGTAGAGCAGCCTGGAGATGAGCCTGGAGCCCCGCCACAGTGAACACTGCACACGTGCCCTGCACTGGTGATTCCTGCACAGAGACCTGTACAGATTCCATGCCTGTAATGTGAGTGACGGGAGTCCGTTTACGTAAAGTGAAAGGTGGGCAGAATACTGCATAGTGTCAGATGCGAGGGAGGCGGTCACCCCAGGGATGCAAGGGCTCGGGGTGAGCTGCGTGTCCTGCGTCTTGATCTGGGTGCAGATCTCAAAGTGTATTCAGGTTGTGAATGTCATCAGCTCACACCTGCCGCGTGCCGCGTTCTGCATGAGGCTGCTTCCCTGTGGAGTGATACAGGTAGGGAAGAGGGGGCCAGTAAGATGGGGTGATGATCTCATGTTCTGCTCCCAAGACTTGGTTTTTCCCACCTTTTAAGTCAACAAGAGGCCAGAGATTCCCAGCCTCTGGGAGGGCTAGCCCCGCCGAGGTCTGGTCTGTGCTGGTTTCAGCAGACTGTGCCATGTACCACGTGTGTGTGCGCATGGGGGGTGGGGACAGAGAGGACACAACACAGTCTGTGGGCCAGTCATTAAGGTAAGCTATTTAACCACATCACAAACACACTCTGAATTCTGACAAGATTCGTGACTCTCCAAATTTACTGTGACTCACCTGTGATCTCCTCAAAACTGTGACAACATCCTGACCCACTTAGGGCTGGGACTCTGCCTGCAAATGACATTGCTGCCTCTCTATTTAAAGCTTGTCTCTCACGACTTAGGCAATAGTAGAACAGAAAAAAATCCCAAATTCATTGATAGGCCTCACATCCTAAAGAACGGGCTTATCTTTGATGCTGGCTCTGAAAACCCCAAACGCTAATGCAACATACATCTCATGAATTCTCAGGGCTCCTGGAAGCCAGGGAGCGAGTGGGTGACAGGCAGCTGGGCATGGCCTGCTCCCCTGTCCACATGCCCAGTCTCACACCACTGCCCTGCAGACCTTCGTCCTCATTCGGCAACAAAAGTGAGGAGGAGAACCCAGCCTGGCTGCCCTGGCCTGCTCTGGAAGCCAGTGTGAGACTGTCCCATCTGCTCACTCACTTGATGGCCTAGGGGCCAAATGCCCTAGAAAAGTCCTCGCAACCCAGGAAACATATATCTCACTTATCTTTTGGTATAATTTCTCTTGGAATCTTTAATCTTCTCAGTGACAGGAACATTTTTAGCATTTTTCAGAAAAAAAAAACCCTACCATCAAGCCTTAATTAATACGGTCTCTTTAAAATATATTCTGACAGTGATTAGTTTTTGACAGAAAGCTTTTTCCCACCTATGCTATTTTTCTAGCTCTTCCTTTAAAAATAATACAAGTTTGAAATGATACACTGTACAATATCCATTTCACACAAATTATAGCAGCCTTTCCAGCCCCAAAGCAAGGCAATGTCCATATTTTCTGCAAACATCTGTAACATCACAGATGGCCCTTGCTTGGCAGAGCCCATACTGGTGTGGCACAGTGGCAATGAACAAACCCAAGCTGTGTCACAGTCATTCTTTTTGGCTCCCCCCCCTTCTGCTGAGAACTCAAAACATAACAGGTCAAGAACTGGCAGGGCCAGGTGCTGTCACATAATCCTGAGAAGTCCAGAAACCTGTATCTGTCCTCTGTGGGCTGGGCTCTAAACTCTGCACAAAACAGTCTTTGATGAGCTTCAATGTCCTAAAGAGTAATACTCACACCCAGCTAACCCACATGGCCACTGTGCAGACTGTGCAGCCTGTGCAGCCAGGCCAGGAGGGCTGTGACCTCAGGGGAACAGGGACAGGCACCGGAGTTTTCAAATCAGGCTTGATTAATTATCTCTGCAAAGCCCACCTACAGTTTCTTTCTTTTTTTTTTCTCTTTTGAGAGAAGGTCTCACTCTGTCACCCTGGGTCGAGTGCTATGGTATCATCATAGCTCACAGCAACTTTAAACTCTCGGATTCAAGCAATCCTCCTGCCTCAGCCTCCTGAGTAGCTGGGACTACAGGCACTGCCACCATACTGGCTAGTTTTTCTATTTTTGGTAGAGGCGGGGTCTCATTTTTGCTTAGGCTGATCTTGAGCTCCTGAGCTCAAGGATCCACCTGCCTCAGCCTCCCAGAGTGCTGGGATTGCAGGTGTGAGCCACCATACCCACACTACCTATAGTTTCAAAAACATATTAACTTGGAGGGAAAATTTGAAAATTAGGGAAGAACAGTAAACTTTCACCATCCTCTGATTTGGCTACCTCTTCCACAACTTCCCAAACTCAGACTTCTCCTTTACCCTCAGCCCACACACTCAGCCCACGTAAGCCAGGAACTGGCCTCTCCCTGCTCTCTCTGACCTCTCCTTTCAGGTCTGAAAGAGGGTCCTTGTCCTGCACTCACTGACCTGAAGCACATGAAGTGACAGAAAAGAAAATCAAGAATCAAACAGGTTCTGCGAGCCCCCATTCCGGGTGACACTGGTGATGCCTCCTTGTCCCAGGCCTCTGCCAACCTGATACAAAGGCACCTGCCTGGGTCCTCATGCACAATCCCGGAAGTCCTGACTCCACAGCCACTTAACTGTCCCCTCAATCATTCTTGTATAGAGTTTATTCTCTCAAACAAATACAAAAATGATTAAATATGAAAGCAAACACTCCCAACCTTCCACAAAGGAGAAGACCTGATACCAGGCAGGCAGTGGGTCCCAGGGAGGCCAGGAGGCCAGATGCTCTGCCCGCCCGGAACGCAGCTCAGGCTTTCTTCTTGCCACTCACTGATTCCATAGGTGTCCCCACCTGTGAGCTGAGCCAGGGTCACTGCTGACAGAGCTCATGTGAGAATTAACATGGGACACAGGTGTGGAGATTGCACTGCCCTGCAGTGAGCAGAGAGCCTCCTGCAGGAGCTCTTCAGCTCCCCTTCCCAGCTTGAGGAGGTTGCCCTCTTGGTGGTGTGTTTGCCATCCTAGTATCTTCCTATTTCATGCTACTGCTTGTTTTAAAATAACAACAATAAAAACCAGGAGCCTTTGACATGTCAGCCTTCCCTACTTTCAAGGCACCTACATCCTCTCACCTGTATGGGAGGCTATGAACCTGTTTCCCTGGTGGCTCCGCACACACCTAGTCTCACACCCTGCACACACCTAGTCCAACACCCTGCATACGCCTGTCTCACACCCTGCACACACCTTGTCCCACACCCTACACGCACCTGTCCCAGGTCCTGCACACACCTGTCCCACGCCCTGCACGCACCTGTCCCACACCCTGCATGCACCTTGCCCCACGCCCTGCACGCACCTGTCCCACGCCCTACACACACCTGTCCCATGCCCTGCACACACCTGTCCCATGCCCTGCACACACCTGTCCCATGCCCTGCACGCACCTTGTCCCACGCCCTGCACATACTTGTCCCAGGTCCTGCATGCACCTGTCCCAGGTCCTGCATGCACCTTTTCCCATGGCCTGTGCACACTTGCCCCACACCCTGCACCTCTCTATCTCAAGAGTAGAAATTTAAGAGGCCATTGCACACTTGACCGATACTCCTGCCCTAGCTCCGCCTCAGGGTTCAAATGGGTGGGGTGGACACACAGCACACTGGAAACCATCTGACCATGCCACAGGGGACCCTGACATTCGCATGCACCCACAGTCTGGCTCTTATCCTCTGTGAAGCCTGCCATTTGCTAGCTCCAACCATACCATGTGCCCACAGCCCACAGCCCACAGGGGAGCCAGCTCTTGGAAGGAGAATCACTGTCGGCTACAGCCCCTGGCCAGCATGCTTGGGCTGCCCAGTTGGTAGTGGACTCAGGAGGGGACAACCTGAGGAGTCTGTGACCATTCACTGCCCTTCCTACAAGGCTCCTCTCCACCTCTTACCTACTCCCAGCAGATGTTCTGGGACCCTGCATTCTAAGATGGTCCCACTCACCTCCCCAGGGATGGCCTGAGTGGACATGGAAAACGGGACTGGGACAAGGAAGAAGAGGGACTCCTCCACTAGCTGGACAAGTGGGAGGTCTGGAACTCCACGGGGCCCCATGCACAGGTGGGTCCAGAGACCTGGGGCCGATGGGAGGCGGCTCTCAGATCAGCAGCTTGGGAACGTGGATACCTGCTTCTCTCTGGCACACACTGACTGCTGGCACCTGGTGCTGGTCTGCCCCTGCTGTACGGGCCCTGCTCTTCTCACCTGGGTCCCTCAACCTTCCTCCACCTCCTGCCCTCTGGGCCTCCGCTCTGATTTCCAGTTGCCTGACTTCTGCCCTATCTCCTAATTCGAATCCCCCAAAATCCCACCTTCAGTAACATGATCAACAGGACTCTTCCCTGCGGGATGAGCTCTACCATGGGCTGGTATGTCACTCCCCTGGCCAGTCTTGCAGCCCACAGCCTAAATGCTTCCGTCATTTTTTTCCTTCTTCTCTTCTGGTCGAGGCTTGTGGAGGAAGAAAATGGGATTACATAAAGACTCTTTGGTGTGCTGCCAAGTGCTAAGCTGAGGAAGCGGGAACGAACGCATATGGCAGAGGTTAGTGAAATGGAGCCAGAGCCCACAGAACGTCCTGAGGAGCAAGCACCAAAGGGAGAACTCTGACAACAGCCAGGAGTGGGCAGGAAGCGCGGTCCCCCTGCAGCGACCACCAGGCTGCGGGTTGGATCCAGCCACTCAGCCTGGGGCACGGCTGGCCCAACCCGAGAGCTGCCAGCACATCCGGTCAGCATAGAGCCCCCGGCCACTGAAACCTTGGGTCAGGAAGGATATTTGATAACATGGAAAGGCTCCAAAAATGATGCTCGGTAAAGAAAAGAAGCAAAGCAAGTGAAATGGTTTTGCACCTTTGAGAACTGCCTTCTCCTCCCCTGAGTTAGCTACTTTGCCAAAGGGTACTTGATACTTCCATGAGGAAAAAAATGTTTAGACAGAAAGCCTGCTGGAGGAATGAGGAGATACAGAGCCAAGGGCAACAAGATTTAGTGATAGGCTAAATATAGTGACAGAGATAACAAAAGGCCCAGAGTCAGCCTATGGTCCCTGCTGGACAAGGCAGGAAGGACCACCCTGCCCTCTCCCTGGCGCAGGCCAGCAGGTGTGTGTGCCACGGCTGGGCACCCCATGTGCAGACAGATATGCAAGGAGCTAGCACATCAGGGCAGGCAAGGGGCGAGAGGGGCCTGCAAGGAGCTTCCACGTGAAAGTATATCCCTTCAGAGTTTCCACAAGTAGCGACAGACCAGCAGTGCATGTGCTCTGGGGACAATTCCACCTCATTCTCAGCACCCAGGAGAGCAGCAGCCAGAGCCAGGCCACTATGCACATAGGCCCACACTGAGGTGATGCTCCTTATGTGACAAAAACAAGCAAGGAGGCATGGTGACATGTCAAAGAGCAAAGCAGGTGGCCTTCTCCACAAGGGACAAGTAGGAGCACCCCCACTTTTTACTACCTTTACCACCAGGAGAAAGAGATTCGTTTCCTTTCCCTTCCTTTCTTTTTTGTTTGTGACAGTCTCATTTTATTGCTCATGGGTAGAGTGCCATGGTGTCACAGCTTACAGCAACCTCAAACTCCTGGGCTCAAGCAATCCTCCTGTCTCAGCTTCCTGAGTAGCTGAGACTACAGGTGCCCACCACAATGCCTGGCTAGTTTTTCTATTTTTAGTAGCAATGGGCTCTCACTCTTGCTCAGGCTGGTCTTGAACATCTGTACTCATGCAATCTATCCACCTTGGCCTTCCAGAGTGCTAGGATTACCAGCATGAGGCACCATGCTTGGCCCAAAGAAAGACATTATTTGTAAAGATCAAAGGCCACATGAACTTGGTAACACTCCCTCCCCCACCTCCAAAAAAGCAGTAAAATGACTTCAGAATCCCAAATCTACTGTGTTTGGGAAGAGGGGCTCATGGCGGGGCTTTGTGAGGGGCACAGGAGGTGTAAGGAAGTGCAGCACAGGAAAGTACATTCCTTTCCTTCCTTTTGGAAATCTGAAGAGCCCTTCCAATGTTCTGACCATGAAAATCACCATCACCATGGTTGAGAGTCACAGAGACAGGAAGACCTGATGCCTGCCCTTTAGGAGCCAGGAGGTGACTACAGAGTCCCCAGGAGAGCACATTCTGTGAAGCCAGGTCACGGCTTACTGAGGGCAAGGGCCCTAACGGCCCTCAGGGGCTGAGCAGAAGGCAGAGAAAGGCTTCAGGAAGGGAAACCACAGAAGGTGCCGCAGGAGAGGCAGTGGTTAGTGTCCTGAAGGAAGGCGCAGCTGGGCAACCAGGGAGGGGAGCACTCAGCTGTGGCTGCTGTGTGCTTGGGACCAGTCTGCCTGTGGCAGCATCTAACCCTGAACTTCAACTAATGGTTCCTCACATAAAAAAAAAAAAAGCCAACAATTTCTATGCTTTTTATTAAAATGAAACCATTGGCTGTAAATGAGCTTGCAGAAGTTAAGAAACTTCGGTGAGATATCTTCTGTATAGAAAGCTTCAGAAGGATGGCCGCGCCATCAGTGTATGGAATACCTCTGTCCCTCTCTGCCCTGACCTAGCAGTCATCTCCTGGGGTAGCATGTGCTCGCCACATCCATTGCTTGGCATTTTTAATCTCAGTGATGTAATAAAAGGAAACAAGCAAGTAAACCTCCAGAAGACACAGCATGCTGAGTTGCACAGGGCTAGCGCATCCTCTGCTTTTGCCCAGCTGAGAGACCTCCTAACATGTACGACGTTGCTCCAACCATGGCCAAGTGCTCAGAGTCAGAAAGCTGCTCACTGGACACTCTGGGGCCTTGGCCACAAATGCACTGGTCTGTGCTCTATCCTGTGGCTCCACTTCCCAGCTATCCCCTCCTTTAGAGTGCCCCAGGCAGCAGGCCTACAGGGTCCCTGTTTTGGGGTTGACCCTTTTCTGACACCCACCCCCACCCCACCCTAATACGTACAAAGCACTTCCACAGCCCTTGTTATAGGCAGGATAATACAAAAATGAAGGGTGCAGCTTCAAAGGACCCTCAACTCGTAGAGACCTTTAAGTGTCCAAAACCCCCAACCCAGGGAGTTAACAAGCAAAGTGGCCCATGGGAGACCAACAGAAAGAAACACACCCTCCCTGGCCCCATACACCCATCCCAAGGCCAGAGAAAAATGAGGGCACAGCCAAGTGTCAAAACACAAGAAGCAGCAATTCCCCTGGAATAGGGGCAGCAAACTCAGCAAACAAGACCAGACAACAGCTGCACTCCGCCGCCACTAAGAAGTTCTGGTAATAAAGGATTGCTCAGAGACTAGAAAATTATGCTTTTGGTGATAAATTAGAGCATTTTTAAAAGTTATCAACCCCCAAGTAAACTATTAGAGTTTACTATCTTCTGGAACTGTTTACTTGCAATAATTTACAAGATTCATTTGTTTTAAATATTTAATTAAAATAGTTACATGTGAGCAGCCATCAGTTTGTCAAAGTTCTGCTGTCTGAAAAACTTAGTTTCAAAGGCCAGGACAACTTAAACTGATTCAGAATACAGACACTATTAAAAATACCAGGACAGGGTGGCACCTGTGGCTCAGTGAGTAGGGTGCTGGCCCCATATACCGAGGGTGGCAGGTTCAAACCTGACCCCGGCCAAACTGCAACAAAAAAATAGCCAGGCATTGTGGTGGGCACCTGTAGTCCCAGTTATGTAGGAGACTGAGGCAAGAGAATCGCCTAAACCCAAGAGCTGGAGGTTGCTGTGAGCTGTGATGTCACGGCACTCAACCAAGGGTGACAAAGTAAAACAGTCTCAAAAAAAAAAAAAAAAGACCAGGATAATGATAAGTTAAGAGAATTTATGGAAAAGAGTACTATAATCACAGAAATCAAAGACCAAGCAACTGACTTTTATAGGGGATGGGACACAGACTAAGAAGAGGGAAAGTGAGTGAAGTGGAAGCAGCGCTGGGGAACCTGGAGAATGTCCTGTGGGAGGGGCAGAAGGTCTAACAGAGAGGACGGCTACGAAACAGGAAGGCGGGAGGAAAGGGACCAACACACGACTGAGTGGAGAAGGAAAGGAAAGGAGAAACGGCAGCTGGTTCATGAAGAGCTACCGGCTACCAATGTCCCCGAACTGGTGCCAGCTGTGAATCTTCTACTCGGGGAAGCGCAGAAAAGCCAAGAGATGGATAGCTCACCCTCTTTTCTTCCCAAAAGACATCAGAAGGGCTACATTTTCCAAGATCTGACTTTACAGGTGAGCTCAGGATGTAGTCGTTCCTCAACACCAGGTACAGTCTGCCTCTTCTCCACATTTGCAACAGCACCATGGTGGCTCCGACCACGTGAACCGGCTGCTTGCGTCGTGCTGGCTTCCTTCCTATTTACAGGGGTGCGAGAGCTCAGCCCTCCTGACTTCTGTGAAGCCACAGTTTACCAATTACTCATCGTCATGATTAACACTGCCCTGTGAACACTATAAACAGTGAGGCAGGCACAGAAAGAAAAAAATCATTTAGTGAGCTCAGCTGATTGTCTTTTTAACACTTGGTAGACTTTCCCCAGCAACTGAAAAGGCAGAGAGTGTGGTGCCCTCTCCCTGCGGGCAGGTGCCCCCGGGTGGCTTTCTAGAGCAGTGACACATAGGACAATGCAGTTCCTGACCCAGGGGAAAATCCTCACTGACCCTCATTCTTTGGGGTTTAGGATTTCCCACTTTTAAGTTGTCCTGGCCTTTGAAAATAAGTTTTACAGACAGCAACAGTCTGACAAACTGATGGCTGTTCACATAGAACTATTTTATTAAATATTTAAAACAAATGAATCTTGTGAATTATTGCAGGTAAACTGTTCAGAATGTAGTTTGGATCCATAAATGTTCATACACAGAGAGCTCACAAGAAGGTCTTGAGTTTCAACTCAACCCAGCAAGGTAACTATGTATCTGCTCAGCATAAAGGGTTGACTAAGATGTTTGTGGAGACAGCCTGTGTGCGCCACACCAGGAGACACCTGAGACGCTGGGAGCCCTGGAGGACTGACTCCTCTATGAAGTCGACACCTGCCTCACATGGTGGCTATAAAATTTTAAAATAGCTAGTACAGTTAAAGCACTTGGTAATCAGTGATAGCTACTCTTACTGCCTAGAAATCATAGCATTAATTTAATATTCATTAAATTGACAATTTAATTAAATGATTAAGCCTGTAAGTGTTCACTCAAGGTTATACTGATTGACGTCCAAAAATCACACAGATTTCCAAGATGCAGGAAGTCACTCCAAGGCCACCAGGGCCACACAGGGTGCAGGATCAGGCCGTGGAGGTGGGAGACGAGTGGGACAGATGTCCAGTGTGGTTCCTACCTGCCCCCTTCCCTCCAGGCTGCTCAGGCTGCGGTGCAAGGAAGGGCCTGGGTGGCCTTTGGGGACATCAAACCTCTAATACAGTAGCCGATCTAATCCAGCAAAATGGCTTTTGTGAGGAACCATTCTGGAGTGAGACACACTCTCTTCTTGGAAGAGGAACTCCAAAGTTACTACACGATGCCTAGTCCTTCTGCAAAAGGGTGACCCTTTTCTCTTCCTTGGATTACAAGGAGTCTCCCCAAGTTACAAGCAAAAGCCCTCAGCAACCACACAATCCGCCACCGAACAGCAGCTCCCCAGCCTCTGGGGAACAATGCACTCCTCCACACTTTCTTTGAAAGCCACAGACAATGAAAGGAGGAAAAGGAGAGAGGCAACTAAAAAGAGAAATATATTCCACCCCCAATAAATCAAGGAGACAGATACAACCACAAACCACAACCACTGAGTGCACCAGAACCAGAGTGTAATCAGCAATGAAGACAGCAAGCAGGTGCCTACCTCCTGACCCCAGGCGGGGCACACAGCCTGGGAGAAACGGCCCCGCCATGATGTGTGGATGGTCTTGAAAGATTCTGCGGATGCAGGAGCAGAGCCACCACGTAGGCGTAGGCCTGTGGACCTGGCTTCAAACAGAGAGAAAGGCAGGCAGCAAAGGCCAGAACCAGGAAAAGTGCCCCGTGCGCAGAGTCCAGCGTGAACAATGACAAGGAACACGGCCCACCTCAGGGAAAGGAGATGGACTTGGAGAAATTACACCACACACCACAAACTTCAATAGACCCTCCCACATCCATCCTCACCCCCATCCTTCAACAAAGACCTGACCATGTTCAAAAATTACTTTATCACAAAGCAACCAGCATGGAAATCAGGCCCAAAAAGCAGGTGGGGACAGACAAGCAGCAAACGCAGATATAGGACAAAAAAGACTCAAGGAACCGGCAATGCCACATTTCCCTTTTTCTCTATTAGTTTCCTCTCAGGACTGTAACAAATGACCACAAAGAGGATGGTTTAAAAAAGCACAAATGTATCATCTTGTATTTAGGAAAGTCAGAAGTCTGAAACGAGCCTCCTGGGGCTGAACACAGGTGCCAGGCTAGTTCCTTCAGAAGCTCCAGGAGAGAATCTGCTCCCTGACTCTGAGCCTCCCACCACCCCCATGGTTACCTGGGGCCCAGCTGGATAGTCCAGGATCGATCATTTCCGCATTTCAAGGATCTTACCTTCATCATACCTGCAAACTCCCTTGTACCATATGAGGCCACATGTGCAGAGGTCTGGGAATTAGGACATGAACATCTCTGGGTATCATCATTCTTCCCACCACGGGAGAATCTTTGTCCTCACCTTTTCCCGCTTTTGCAGACATCTGCATGCTCCCATAGACCCCTCCCCGACAATGCCGGGCCAAATTCTTCTCAAGCTGCCATCTCTCTGGTTCTCCTCTGTCTCCCGTCATCAACTCTGAACAAAGATCTGTCTGATTACACTGGGCCCATGCAGATAATCCACAATAATCTCTCTATTTTCAAGTCAGTTTTACCAGCAACCTTAATTCCAACTTTTAGTTTTTTTCTCGATTCCAATTCTCTGTCAATGTAAGAAATTCACAAGTACTGGGGTTTAGGATATTAGCATCACTGAGGGGCCATTATCCTACCTGCCACAGCTCCTCAAAAGGGAAAAGGAAGTAAAGAAGAGAATATAAATCAACAGAAAGAGAAGCAGAGCTCAGGAAAAAAATGGAGAAGTAAAAACTAAAATAAATGAACGGTGAACACTGTATTAGAAGCAATAAAAAAAAAAGAATAAAATCAACAAAAGAGACAAGCAAGTAAAATGGGAAGAATATGAAATGCCAAGCTTATCAAAAAGATGACAGACGTGAGACACAGGAGAAACAACGTACGTATAATTAACATACTTCAACTGTGAACAGAAAAAAGGTCAATGATGTAATATACGAAAACTTCAGAAATAGTTCCTTATTTCTGTCAATTACAGAAAAATATACTGTTAGGGACGGCTAGAGAACAGGGTAAGAAGGAAAAGTGTGTAATTGCTGAGACAGAGGAAACAAACAGTCCCTTCACTTCCACGAGAGCCGGGTGGGAAAGACAGACCATTACAGACGAATACAAAGCAGAACCGGCCAAGATGGGGTCAGAAAGCTTTGAAATTTAGACACTGCTCAACTCCCAAGGCCCCTGCAGATAAGTGATCAGAAGAAACATTTTAAAGAAAAAGTCACTCAGCATCCCATGATCAACCAATACCCTATTAATATCTCAGAGACTTTCCAAAGGAGAAGTTAATTAAGAATACTGTAGAGTCAGCTTGATCAAGACCCCACATGGAAAAAAATGCATAAATATGAATTAAGAAATGCCTGAGCACTGTAAGTCGGCAGAGCAAAGCTAGGAACTGGGGAATCAATGCAAGGAGGCAAGTCTGTAAGGTCCTTCCTCATTCTTGTGGAGGCACGAGAGCTACACTTCCCTCTCAGCTGTGTGTTCTATCTGCTTAAAAATGAAAGTATGTTTATATCGTTAAGCAGGCGTCCTCAAACTACAGCCCGTGGGCCACATGCAGCCCAGCAGGACATCTATCCGGCCCGCTGGGTGTTTTTGCCGCCACTGCCTGTCCTGCTTAGCAGCCAACTCATCCCGGGACCCACAGTCCAGCCCTCCACCGGTCTGAGGGACAGTGAACTGGCCCCCTATTTAAAAAGTTTGAGGACCCCTGGTTAAAAGAATTAAACTTGGCCGTTAACTTGCCACTGCTGCCTGCCCTCCTCTTTTCATACCAGCTCTGCTGCTTGGCTTCCTCTTCCCGGGCCAGCAGAGTCAAAGTGCTTTTGGATTCTTGGGGTCACTTGCTAACGGGACCCAAAGAAATTCCAAACTGGGACTGGGGTCTTCACAGCCTTCTAACATACACTGTGCTTAGTTTTAAAGAAACAGATACAGAAAGACCAGCAGAAACATGCTGGTGAAATTTCCAAACTGAAAGAATCACATGAACATCTGGGCAAAATACAAGTTGACTCCAAATTTCACCTCAGCAATACTCAGTGCTAGGAAACAACAGAAACATTTCTACATAGTTTTAAATGAAATTATGTGACTCAAGAACTTTAAAATCAGGTAAGAGACAGGTTAAACTGTACAATTAACTCCAAACAATTGAAGGACAAATAGCCAAAAAAAAAAAAAAGCCCTGAATCTTCTAGAACTTCTGATCAAAAGACTGATACTGTGTGATCCTAGAATCTATTTGCATAAACAGTAAGAACAAGTAACTGTGGAAACTGAGGTTACCTAAGAGACGGCAAACGTTATGAGACTTGACAATATAAGAAATTGTAAGATAAGTAACAAAATAGGGAACTGATGAGAGGGTCTGGAAGGAAGGGCTGGTATCCAAGCGTAGTCTTCCTTTAAAGCCCAAGTGAGAAGATACCAGCCCTAGACACACAGCAGGTAGCAAATTGCAAAACCAAGCAAATAAGTCTTTCATAGTTTTCCCCTGACTCTCCAGAGATTGAATGGAGATGGTAGATGCTCCCCAAATTCACCTTCTCTTTTTCCTGGGTATTCAACTAGCTCACATAGCTGTGATCTGAGTGGCTGGGGACACTGGTTCCCACACACTGACACGCTCTGTTGCCCGGAGGGGCTACTACATAAATAAATAAATAACCACTGGCTGGCCCACCCAGACCAAGAAAGGGAACCTTAGGAACTTTAGTACTTCAAGAAACAAGACATTTAGCTTAAATTCAGCAAATCCTTTATTACAGAATAAAAACAAAATTTAACAGAGTACTTTTTAGTTAAAATAACACATAGTATAGACTAAAAATGTGATCATCTCCAATAGGTTATCCCATATTCCTGTGTATCTGAACATGGGGAAAAAAAGAAGATGCCTCTGTGAGCATCCACAGAACACTCCCAGAAAGCTGCACAAGGAGCAGGGAATGCCTCCTGAGAAGGTGATCAAGAATCAGGAAAGAACTCACGTCTTATTATGTGGTCTCGATTATTTGGATTTATTCTTTTAGCCTGTGCAAATATTAGCTTTTACATGAAAAAAAAAAAAGAAAAATGAATAAGAACGAAGAAAAGAGCCCAAACCAGTACGGCTCTATTTTTTAGAGTAAAGACCACCCTCCTACCTTGCCTTCTGCAGAGGAAGGAGGGTGACGCTTAGATTTTCAGGACAGTGGGGCTGGACCCCCAGAACCTGTAACTTTCAACTAACTACTTAGCCTTTTGAGTTGTCTTCCAGAAAGGGTAAAATTTCTGCAGGACAAAGGCAGTGGGATTTCAAAGGCCCCTGCACAGACTTCCAGATGCCAATTCTCACCATTCATCACACCCTGCCCAGAGGAACAGGGTCCCTTGTAAATTTCCGACACCTTGCCCCAAGGCACACAGCCCCTAGTCTGTTTCCTCTCTCTAAAAATCCCAGTCTCTCCAGTTACTCTGGGAGAAGGATTTAAGACAGCTTCTCCCATTCTCCTGACAAGATACCTTTGTTACTGAAATTTCCTTTCTTCTTCGGCTGGGCACCTGTAGCTCAAGCAGCTAGGGCACCAGCCACATACACCGAAGCTGGAGGCTTCTAATCCAGCTTGGGCCTGCCAAAGAACAATGACAACTGCAACCAAAAAATAGCCAGGTGTTGTGGCGAGTGCCTCTAATCCCAGCTACTTGGGAGGCTGAGGCAAGAGAGTTACTTAAGCTCAAGAGTTTGAGGTTGCTGTGAGCTGTGATGCCACAGCACTCTACCCAGGGTGACAGCTTGAGAGTCTGTCTCAAAAAAAAAAAAGAAAGAAAGAAAGAAAGAAATTTCCTTTCTTCTTTGGCAATTGTCATTGTCTCAATAATGGAATATTCTGCGTAGCCAGCAACAGGACCTACAGCAGGTGGCAATTCCCTTGCAGTTTTGTAACAGTATTATTCTTATAGATGTAAGGATTTCTTAAGGAAGATGTTTCACAGAAAGTGCCCCCCAAATAGACAGTTATTCTCAAAATGCCAAGAGCAAAGAGGAGGAAGTTCATTCAGAATCACCCTCTTCTCAACCTTCCACCTCAACTCCACACACATGTACTAAGCACATCAATAATCCGTGCAAAAATTAAGTTGATAATGCACATTGGACAAAGTTTGAACAATCCTTTGGTTCGCTTCCTAAAGGAAAGAACACAAAGCAAATTCTGACCTCTACCCCAAGGGTCCAGTTTGCCTTTTCTGGCCCTGAGCCCTGTTCTGTCCCGCAGCATCACAGCAGCCAACAGCAGTGAGGCCTGCTGGCCTTGGCTCTGGAGCACTGGCCCAACACTGTAATGGGCAAGTTCCCACTCCCTTTCTGTCTCCCAGCTCCCCCCACCCAGGGTCAATTCCAAGAAAAAGCTTCAGAATAAGGAAGCACGGAAAGTCCCCAAGTTCACAAAAACCCCCCAGTCCCCGGTGAACAAACAATAGTGGGAAACCTACCTAAGCTGTGTTACCCAAGCTGTATCCATTGTTACCCAGGCTATAACCCCGCCCCGAGCTAACGGCGACATTTTGCTTCTGTACTGGCCTGCTTGTTTAGCTACGCAAAAAGAGTATAAAAGATAACCTGCCCTCCACTTTAAGGCCAACTGCCTCTCAGAGCAGTGGTCCCCTGCGCAGGCATAATAAGTTACCAATTAATTACATCTAAGTGGGGTCTGAGTCTATCCTTTCAGGTCATGACGGGTACAGAACTACTTCCTGGGTCCTGTCCCTGATGACGAACAAACCCCTCCCTTTTCCCAGGTGACCTCTCTCCAATACAATCCTTCCTTCCTCAGTATCTCTGGGGCACTGGTTCCAGGACCCCCACAGATACCAAAATCTAAGGATGCTCAAGGTCCTTATAGAACATGGCATATCATCTGCATATAAGCTACCCATAGGCCACTATATACTTTGTCAACTCTTGATACCTAATTCAATGTAAGTGCTAGGTAGATAGTCATTACACCATATTGTTTAGGGAATAATGAGAAGAAAAACAGGCTGTGTACATGTTTAGCCCAGACCCAATTTTTCTAAATACATTCCATTGGTGCCAGTTAAATCCACATATACAGAATCCACAGACATGGAAGGCTGGCTGTAGCTGACAGCAGGCACCTGCCAGCCATCCTCCTGTCTTCCTCACAACAACCCTGTGAGGTTCCTGGTCTTTCCCTCCTCCCACAGTGTAGAAATGGAGGTTGAGAGTGGTGAGGTCCTTGCCCGGAGCCCCTGAGAGCCCAAATACGGGGCAGTTCTTAGACTGTGCTCCTGGCCCACACTTGCTTTCCTGAAGGAAAGGAATTAATGTTCAGAGAAGGGCTGGGAAAGTGGCCGACTGATTATCGACTGGTAGGTGCTGTCTTGGCCCTCCTGTCACCTGTCAGGCAGGCGTCACATGCAGGGAACCTGACAGTGGGAGATGAACTGACATGGGCAAGGACTCACAGTGGGAAGCAGCACAGGTGGAAAGTGAACCAGGGTGGAGACAGGGCTTGGAGTGTCTCATCCAGACCTGGCCTGGGCATGCAGACCCTTGGCTGCCCATGCCCTCTCCAGGTCCAAGTCCAGGGCCCATTCAACAGACACTCCTTGGCCTGCCTGTGAAGTACCTGGAAACACTCAGAATGAGCAAAGAGACCAGAAAACAAGACTCCTCAGGTATTACCAACCTTGGGACTGGGGCACAGCGGTAACCCATGGGGAAGGTGTGGGGCAGACCCAGGGGTCTAGGCTGGCAACCTCATGCCTGCTGAGTCCTACAGAAATGACCCTCAGGTCTTATTACAGTTGACCTCCACCCGATTTCAGCCACTGGAGACCAGCACCAGCCTCCTGGGCCATTCTTCTCCAGCAGCTACCCCCAAACCAAAGTGAAGTGTCCCCTGACACCTGCACGCCAAATTCTACATGGCTCTCAATGCCTTATGGTCAATCCTGCCACATCTTCTCCACGCTCTTAGCACTGCTTCTAAAAGGTATTCAGGGGAAATGATGATAACACTAGAAAAGTTTCTTGGACTTGCATAATCCACGAAGTGCAGCCTCCTGTCCATATAAAGAAGCTGAAGCTGGGCTGGAAGAACCCCACCTCTCCCAAAGGACACCCCTGAGGCTGTCAGCACTGCCTGCTATCCCCCAACCCCCACTTGGCCACCTGGGGGAGGGAGGTCATCTCTCCTGCCTGTCCCTGCTCCGCCCATGGGACGCCCTCAAGTGCAGCCTCTCCCTACTCTGAGAGCTCCAAATGCCATGTCATGCACCCCTTCTCCTTATGTTACCTCCACTGGGCCTGGACCAGCACTTGAGATGTTCAGTAGAGGTCTGTTGATGGCACAGTTGGCTGTCCATCCTAGGGACACTCTCTCACATCTTTCTCCACTGGTCACAGTATGCCACCTGGAATCTGGGGCAAAGGGCCACAGCCTGCCTTCTGGCAACATGAGGGACTTATGGGACTGTCAGCTGCAGTCCTGCCCCTGCTCCAGGCTCAGCAGCTCTGGGAATTCAGACAGGCTGTCCCAGCAGAAAACACATCTGCTTCTCTTCCTCAATGTCAGGAAGATGGTGGCATCAAGAGCACATGCTTTGAGACTGGGGGGTCTTGGTGCGATTCCCAAGTGCCTACCATGTTCTTAAATGCCTACCTTTCCCCCTCTCTGATGCCCTGGGCACCTCCCTTACCTGGGAGGGTTGATGATTGCACGCCTTTTCTTAACAAGGTCCACCCTGAACTTCCCATTCTGAAGAAGAATTTTCTGCTAAGACCGCAGGACTGAACTGCGAGCCCTCACTTTATTACAGGGTGTGCAGTAGTTCAGATCCTTCTTGGGCAACATTTGCAGAAGAAAGAGCATTGAAAGGGAAATAGAAAAGCAATGGACGACAGAAAAGGTTAATTACTTAACAGAAAAATTTCCCAGCAGCACTTTACCCAGGAAGCATGGTTTCCCACTCAATACCTTAGGGATGAAGGCATGTATATCACTGTGTCATGGTACAGGAAAGGGTAGATCTTACTCTCTTGCCAAATAACAATGAGGCAGGTGATAAAGAATCTTGCTCAGGAGCACAGATGTGAGGTTCAGAGCCCCAGCAGCCCTAGGGAGCCCTTAGAGCAGGGAGTGAGCCCTAAGAGAGACAGGGCAGGTAGCCAGAGTACAGTCATGGTAATGAGAATGCAGGGAACAGCATAGCCGTTGGCCAGGGTAGTCACATTCAGGATGTCCAGGGAGGCCCAAAGGAATCATTTGCCCTGAGGTTCCCTGCCTTTGGCTGTGCAGCCTGGATGGTATAAAAGGCTTCATTCAAGACTCCTGTGACCTGTGCACTTTCCAACTGCCCAAGAGCTGGGGGACAGGACCAACTCTGGAGGACAGAGCAGCAGAGGAGGTTAAGGGCGGAAAGTCTTGGTTCAAAGAAAACATTCTTAAGGAGCCAAAGATATTTGCTCTCCCAGTTGTATGATGCTACAGAGATACTGCTGCCACAAAACATGGCCAGGCTAGGGACACAGGAAAGGAGGGCAAGCATGACAAGGAGAACAAAGGCTGGCTGCCAGTCCTGGCTCACACCTCTATCCCAGTACACACCATCACCCCAGCCTGCCTGGCCTCAAGGCAGAGTCAGTCTCAAAGGAATGCCACTGTTTCAACCTCCCCCACACATGTTATTAAAGTAGCAGGGAAACGGTGATTGGGGCTTAGTAACCAGGTGAGGGCAGTCACCTAGGGCCCAAAGACTGGCACCCTAGGTATGCAGGTAGGTCTCACCTGTAGGATGGGGTTCACTTCCTTCCTGAAGATACAAAGTTACTGATAAGATCAAACTTTTTCAAGATAATATACACAAAAGCATTTTTAAAATTGTAAAGCGCATGATAATATATCTTATGCAAATTAATAAACCTGATAAAACAGTTTGGTTCTCTTCTGCATGCCTATACATTCTACTATTCTTTATATTTTTTAAAAAGTTTTAATAATAGAATTTTATACTATTTTTGTTTTTATTTTTTTTTAACTTGACAACTAGCAATTGTTTATATGTACAGTGTATCTTTGAAAGATATAGATTATGGAATGGTTAAATCAAGCTGATTACCTTTACAAATTTACCATTGTTTTGCGGTAAGAAACCTTCAAGCCTACTTTTTTAGCAATTTTCAAGGATACAATACATTGTTATTATCGATGTGGTTACCATGTTGTAGACTGAATCACTTAACACAGACATTTGTAAGCCAGCTGCTCAATTAAATATTCCTTATTTCCTGCTTTGCTGTTTTATCAATATTCAGTTAAATGATATATAATCATTTGATCAAATGGTAAATACTTTCCCAGGTTAAAGATGCCTTTCCACTTCTTGCTTCCAACTTTCTTTCTCACTTGTGGGGTTAACATGCAGGAAGGGAAGAAGGACTGCTAATCTTTCCTGTTTTTCTTTGGTCCTTCTCTCTCCCTTTTGAAACTTATAAAAAGAACTTCCTTGAAGGCAGTGGTTACCAACCTCAGAATGAACTGAGAGCTTCTACAGATGTCCTGGTAGGAGCCCAGGCCATGGCTCAGTGGCTGACATCAGAACCCCAGACACTAAGATTTTCAAAGCACCCACCTGGATTCAATGGGTAACAAAGGACCCTGGCCTGGGCCTTTCAGAGAAACAGAACAGCCCCAGACTGAGGGTTCTAAGCATCCAGAGGCGACACGGTGATAGTGTGATCTTCCCTGCTGGGGAGACTCTAAGGTTTGGGGTTTGCCATCACTTTTTAAAAATTTAACAAGTCAATATAAGCAATCATTTTAATGAATAATGATATGTCTGTTTTTTATTCTATTGTCAATTTTCTTCTTCCCTTGAGCATTGCTTCAAATATGACCCACTCATGTGACCCTCCATGTTCTCTTTTCTGATATTAATATTTTTAAGACAGTGCAACTAACTTATGTTATCTTAAAGTGAGATAATGCATCATGTCAAACATATGTAGCTAATATTCCTTAGGACCACTTACAATGCTGATGATACATGGAATGGAAAATATGAAACTGTAACTCTTCTTAGAACAGACATGCTGCCGTGTGACAGCAAGTCCCAGGAGGGTTAATCAGTAAGTAATCTGGTTTTTGCTTATTTGCAACCCAAGCACACATAATTTTGCATGCTACTGAATTGGGAGCTAAAGTTCGAAATGTTTCAAATTTTACAGAAGCAACATTCTCAACTACAGCTTCTGAACTCATGGGAACTGAGCAATTCTAGAAAGAATAATTAAATTTCTAATTTTAATTCCTATAGGGCTATTAAATGCATTTAACAAACATGAATGGAGAGCCCGTGCTGAATAAGGTACCTTGGAGATGTAATAAGGACTAATGTGCAGGCCTCTTCTCAAGGGCTTAAGAATCCAAGAGAGGAATGTGGCCACACAACTCATTTCTAATTACAAGCACTTGTTCAGATGCTCTGTATTCTCCTCAGAGCTACAAATGGAGACAATTGTTTTTATAAAACATCTAACTTTTCCTACTTATTTTCTCATACAATTGAGTAGGGCTTTCTTTCCTTTGATTAGTCAGCACTTTGCGAGAACTAGGAAATTAATTCTGCACAGAATAATAGAGTAGAATGGGATATCAGAGTAGATAGCTACACCACTTCATTCCTCCACATGAAATTAAGACCTGGAGAATATACCCAAGCTGGGACCAAAGCCATAGAGAGGCCGCCTCCATGCTGGGAGCTCTTTTTTTCTACCAAGGCTGGGCCAGGCCCCCCAGTGGCCAGTCCACAGGAAAGGAAGGAGTTTAATGTAAATGTAACAACACATTAATCACCTCCTAATAAACCCTAAGTCCTATGTGGGATGACTCCCCCATATTCACTCCTCCTGGGCCCCCTGAACCCTCAAGCATCCTTTGTGATCATGCACTTCTGAACACATACCACATCCTTGATCATAAACAGACTGACTCAATTTTGGTAGAAGAAACCTTGCTGACCTCACCCATTGCAGGCAGAGGACCCTGGAGAGATGCTCTGGCCAAGGGCACATGCCATGTCTGATAACCTAGTCAGTCGTCACTTAACCTGAAGGCTAAGTTCACAGCCAACACCTCAGATGAGACAGGCTTTACAAACAGAATAAATGAGAGATATGAACATGAACTGCAGCCCATCCTTGCAATTCCAGGACACGCAATCCCAAGTGATCTAGTGCTGCCTTTCAATTGGCCTAGTCAACAGCTAGAGACCAACAGCGCCTAGTTAAACAGATAGCCACAGAGTTAGCACTCAACCTAATGAGTGACAGCACTTGTGAAGGACCCACATCCTTCCTACATCCCAGAGATGGCACGCAGTCAATGCCAACAACAAAGGATGCCCTGTGGTGGGAGCCAAGGACTTCCTCTGGGAATGGCACTAGGCTGCACAAGGGCATGTGCTCAGGGTGGGGGCAGTGGTACAGACCCTGGAGTGGCCACACACCATCCCCAGGGGAAATGCCAAGACAACTCTCCCTGGCAGGCCCTCAGGTCATGGTCACTGTTCCCTGACATCTCCCCAAAGGACTCCACCTGTGCAATTTTTCCCTCAAGGTTTTCATGTAAAGGATTAATCTCTCATTATCTCCAAGAAAAAGCAAGTATGTTCTGTAATGATCCTGTCCAGTGAGGTCTTGGTGGCCCACTATTCACACGCCCAGCAGTACCTCAGGTGTAGGAGACACAGATTGATTGTTGGAGGTTTCACTGATTTAGAGGAACTTAACAGAGCTGGCTAACAACTCTAATTAACTCTACAAATTGCCAAGCCCGCCATCCTTTTACCCATGCTCTTTCTTCTTCCACAAAGAAGAGTCAAAGCAAGTTCATCCAAGCAGTGCAGTTCAACATACAAACTAGCGACATCAACTGTCAAAGGACAAAACTAAACTAGTGGCTGGTGAGGCAAATATTCTGTGTCCAATTTCTTTTGCTGGAATGACTTATTCATCGGGACATTTTAAGAACTCACTGCATACCCACCTTATCTGCTCGATCCCAAAGCCTACGGGATGACCAAAGAGATATTCTGCCCTTGGAGCCACCTGGGACTGTGCCCAAGATCACACGTCTGGTCACTATGTCCAAGATAGCCAGCAACTTGTCCCATTTATTTTTACCATTTAGGATGACTCTTTCAAGAGATGGTATACTGTTCACAACACAGGCCATACAAATACTCCAATTTATACATTTCAAAAAGAAAACATTAATTATGTATATTTTGGATATTAAATTATTTTTTTAAGGCATGAAAAATTATACTTGCCCACATTTCAATGATATGCCTTGTCTTCAAGCCTCAAATTCTCCCTAGGGCAGTGGTTCTCAACCTTCCTAATGCCGTGACTCTTTAATACAGTTGCTGTGAAAATAATTTTATGGTTGGGGTCACTACAACATGAGGAACTATACTGAAGGGTTGTGGTATTAGGAAGGTGGAGAACCACTGCCCTAGAGGAACTGTGGGGGGATGGGTTGTAAACATGGCATGGTCCTCGGCCCCCAAGATAAGAGGGTATTGCATTAACTTTGAGGATGCGGTAGAGTGTACCAGGGAGGAGGGCCAACAAGTCCCAGGACACAGTGCATTGTACGGACTCTTCTGCAACAAGGACAGGGCAGGCCAACCCTGTGCTCTGCTGTGAGAATCAGGAGAGCCTGATGTCATAGACAGTTCCCAAAACGGCAGCACAAAGGTGATTAAATTCTTCCCAGATGGGTATGTCAGCCCCAGGTACAGTAGCACTGGGGTCTTTTCAGAGGTATCAAGGCTCAACCTGGCAGGGAGAGAGCCAGGGACAGATGTCTGTTCTTGTTCCCTACAGCTGCCTTCTCCCACGCGAGCTCCTAAACCCTCGTCTCAGTAACTGACAAACTTAATTTAATCTCACACAGAGATGGGTGTGGGGTCTGTTCACGCCAATCCCTGGCACCACATGAAACTCTGCAATAATCTAATAAAACAATCAAATGAAATGCTGAACAGACAAGGAAATGAATTTCAGAGGTCTAATTCTATATTTCATAAAAGTCAATACTGCATCCTACTCATGTATATTCATTCAGGAATCAAGTTTCCATTATATTTATGAGAAAAACAAGGTAAGAATAAACTGTGCTCAAACAGAAAATATTTCCTTGGAAAGAGAAATTCAAAATCTGTCAAACCTACAAAATAAGTTTACTTTAGATTTATCTACTTAAACCAACAGAGATGTATTTAAAACTTGTATTAGCATTAATGTGTACTTAACTTCTCAGAAGGTGTGATGTTATACAACAAAGCACTGGGGTTTTGTGGACTCAAGCAACTTGACTAGACATGGTTTTAGAGACCTGGAAGGTAACTCTCTCCCTCTGCCATCAGTCACGACTTGCCTAGAGGGGCTGGCTGGGGCTGAGGCAGGACCACTCCCCCACAGTCCCAGTCTATCTTCCTCACCTCCTAGTCCAAAGCTGCTGTGTGCACACTGGCCAGCTGAACACGCCTCCACAACACAGGCACGTCAACAAGGCAGCTCCCAGCCTTTCTCTCAATTTCAGCATTTTAAAGACTTATTTTTAACCCAGTTCTCCCGTCTGTTACTATGAATGATAAAGAATTCCATCCCCCAAATTTGGTGAAGGCAGGCCCCTCTTGCACCATTCTGTCGCCTCTGTGTTAAGGCCATCTTATTCTTGGCCTTGCATGCAAACTTCTCGGGGGAAGCAGCAGTCTACCAAAGGGCAAATCAAATTCTTCAAAGTCTCAGGGTAAAATATTTTTACATTAAATATATTATAAAATGGAACCAGCATGCTTTATTTCCATTTAAATGCCTGTGGGTTTCAGGAGTCCATTGAGTAGGATATTCTATAGTTGGACTCAGCAATAGCTTTGAGGGATTTGGGGCCACCTGTTTTTATATCTAATGGTCCTTCCCCCGTAGCCATTCACAGAGCTCAAAGTGAAGAGCCTTGTTCAGCCAAAGGAAGAAAAACACATTATTCCCATTTGCCCCCTTAAAATCAGTAAGTCAGTTTTTCATATGTAATTCCAATGATTCGAATAAGAAGCATAAAGAAATATGAGTTACACACTTGGCTAGTTCTCCAGCAGGACTTCTACAAAGCTCCTTTTCTTTCTAAAAAATTTTAAAATATTTTTATGGGCCCAAGAAACATGTCTCTGGATCCTTTCTTTCCAAAGCATGATGGTTCCCTTTCACATATGGGCTCCACAAAGGCCCTCAAGAGGAGAGAGGAGTCCTTGGCCTTTAGTAACACATCCAGACATTACAGTGATGAGCTAAGCCCAGCTCTCCAAGATGACCCTCAGAACATGAGCCACTTCTCGGAGCTCAGTCCTTGCAAGCAAAAGCGTCACAGGAAACATGGGTTGAACACCCTGGCACACACTTGAAAGTCAGATTAAGCACAGTTGCCTCTTTTCTCCCATTTTCTTTTTCTAGGAGAAAAATAAAAGTATAATAACAGAACATTTGCTTTTCTCCATTAGAGAAACCTGGAAGCCAATAATAACCCTGGCAAGGAGGGAAGGAGGACTCCCTGGGAAGTACCACCACACAGGGTCCCAGGGTTTGAGTCAAACATAAAGGGTGGCTGGGAGCACAGTCGGTCACACCCTCACTAGGACACAGGTCCACAGTTCCCTGAGGCCAACTCCCTCTTCTCCAAACCAACACTCTCACTCCAGCAGTCTGAGAAGGCACTGAATACTCAGACCCACAGTATGCTAAGAAGAACCACTCTCCACAAACACACAGAGCCACACTCTACCTGCCCCATCCAGGGAGGCTCACATTCTGGATGCCACAACCTCTGCTCCTTCAAGTGTGTATCTCCTGTTTCCTTCAGTTTCCATCTCTTAGGCCACAGAAACACACTGGGGGCTGCAGAGGGAGAGGAGGTGCAGTGCATCTAGGCAAGTGCACAGGCAAACACACAGGCACACACTCGCTCCCCCACTCACCCCCAACTCTCAGACCTCCCCCAAGGAGGCTCTAGCAGAGGCCCGCCAACCACGTTTAGCACGCCCCCTGCTGGCCTGGCAGGAGCTGACTCAGCCTTTATTCTGTGGGCCGAAGATGTGAGTAAATGACCTTAAGATGCAGAGGGAACAAAAAGAACCGCAAAGGCAATCACAGCTGCTTAGAAACAGAAGACACTACACTCTGAGCATAAAAGAGGGGATGAAGTGGCTTTAAAGAGATTGTCTTTACATGTTTAAGAAATAAGTAGCTAACACCTAAAGATTTAGTGGAAATACCTGTACTATTAGTGACTTCAAAAGCACTACGGTAAATATTTTCACAAGTCGACAGGAATCTCCTTCCCCCCAGAAATGGATACAGCGGACAGAGTGGTTTCATAGACTCAATTTTCAAAGAGCTCACAATCCAAAGCTGTAAAAACCAATCTCCCTACTGTTGGGGATATTTTAAATATAAAAGAATCTCTCAAATTCTAAATACCTATGTAGCAGGAGTAAAGCCATTAAAAAGTGGCATTTTTGGAGCCACTTCCTCTTAAGGCTTCCCTTCTCATTTAGGCATAGCTTTAGGAATAAAAATGGCACCAAGAGGTCAGAGGTCAAGACTTACACAATGCTTGTTTAGGAAAAAGAGCTCCCTCCCCCCTAGAAGTTACTTCTTAAGGGGATCCAGGCCCAGGTGAGATTTTTACTGAGCAAGACTTCATGAAACACTGATTACCACCCATTATCACCCTGAACACCACCTAAAGTAAACCACTGTTCTCCTTTTTTATCCCCCCACACTAATCTATGGTTCTAAAGATTCACATTCCTAACCAGTTTAAAACTTTTGTGTGGCGTTTGGTATTAAATTCCTTACAGACCCAATATGATCACACTAATAATTTAAGGCATGCTTATCTGAACCAATTAGGAGTTGTCATTAATTATTAAATACAAAAAATGTCAATATTTTTGTCTCTTATTGGACATTTCTTCAATATGATAGGCTTAAGTAGATATTCGGACTGTGTTGGGACCTTGCTTACTTTGTTCCCATAAGAGTTGGTACTAACGGCACACTCACTCGTATACACACCAAAATGATGGTATGTTGCTCCCATTTAGGGAGGAATTTTCCCCAGAACTTGGTGAGCTGTGCAGATCCACCTCTGCACTCCCCAGGCCTCTCTGCATGTTGAAGAGACCTCGAGGGTAGTGGGGCACACCACTGGAGGACTCTTCACAGGGCAGGCCTTTCCCAGGCACATCCTAGAAGGAATGATGGAGAGAAGTGCGGGACCTGCAGATTTTCCCGAAGCAAGGCCTGTAAAGATTTAGGCCCCACTGTCCACCTTTTCCAGGACACATCATATGCCTCATAAAACAGAATATTTAAAAAATTTGTTCCTCTGACAGTTCATTTTCATTTATACAGACAAGCGTGCGGTGTCGTACATGACTTTCCTCTGGATCTCTGTGCTGTGGATAAAGCGATTCCCGGATCCATCGGGATATAACAAGTTTTCCTTCAGCCACTCTTAAATCTATTGATTCTCAGGCCAAAGGACAAAAATAAAAACTGTTTTCACGGGTGTGAGGTGGCTGAGTTTAGAGAGGAGAGGCAAATCTATTTCATTGCAAAGATTCTCAAAGGGCTGCAATAGCTGCACCGGGCGGGAGGAGGGTACACTTGAGCGGTTGTGTCCAATGAAGGAAAGTTTTAGTTAATGATGACATCACTGACATCTCCCAAATTTAAAGGAGCACTTAAAGCACACCAGATGCAAATTTTTCCCCTCCAGTGAGGAGATACTGTGGAAGGCCTCCGGGTTCATAGCCAAATTGCATTAATGATTCGCCTGCTGTCCATCTAGAGACTCAGTAAAGCGAGTGAGCGAGCGAGAGGAGAGCGGGGCCGCGGTGGCCCACGCCGCCACCGCTCCAGAGCTGGGGTAGCGGCCTCGCGTGCTGCTCGGGGCCGAGCCCTACCCAGGCGTCTACCCGCGCCGCGGGACCCCCGACGCGCCCACAAGGACCGAGAGGCCGGTACCCCCTCGCCTGTCATCACGTTCCAGTGCGGACAACTAAAGGACCGAGAACAGACAGCAGCCAGCAGGAGCGCCGCGCCCTGCCCGGGAAACGCGCGCCGGGCCAGAGCTGGTGGCCGCGCGGCGCCCGCGGGGTCCGGAGCGGAGCCCGCAATGCAGACGCGCCCAGGAGCCCAGCGTTGGGCCCGCGCCGCCGGGCCACAGCGTCCACCTGCCTCGCCACTGAGCCCAGGAAGGACCCGGCGCCCGCGCCCGCCCAGGACAGCGCACCTGCCTCGTCCGCGGGCCCGGCCCCGCCGCCCGCCGGCAGCACCACGGCCAGCGCCGTCTCACCTGCCGTGCCGCGCCGCTCCGCTCTGCCAGCTCGCAGCTCCGCAGTTGCTGCTACCCGACTTCCATTTTCTCTCGCTTTAAAGGAAAACCAGATCAGCTGTTTTGCTCACGCTCCGGCTCGGCGGCCCCCTCCCCAGCTGCCGCTCGCGGTCCGGGGGCCTCTCCTCC
>NW_003852589.1:2354249-2357326 GCF_000181295.1 Otolemur garnettii
CGCACCCTCTCCGGCCACCCATCTCCTTTCCTCCTCCTGCCGGCTCACTCTTTCCTGAGCGTTCCAAACTTTCTCCACCCTCACCGCCACGGCTTCAGTTTCCAGTCCCTGCCGTGTGGGGCCTGTGCATCTTGCCCAATCCGAAGATGGTCCTTTTACCTCCCAAACCGGCTATTCTGGCCTTTACTCCTTTTTTGCTTTTCTTTTTATACTTTTTCACACCAGGTTCCGCTCCCTGAAGCCCAGGCCCTCCAGCTTCTGTGTGTCGCTCACACTTCACCGCGTCTGTGTAACCACGCCCCCTTATTCCAAATCTGGGAGGTTATATTGCAGATAACGCGTACAGGCAGGATGCATTTCTTGGCAATTGTTATTTTACTCTCAGTTTAGGGCTGAGTGCTACTTGAATTTGAGCGTTTTATGTGTTTCATGGTGTTTAGTACTTTATTTGAATTTTTAATCTAATGTTTAGTAATATGGACTTATTTTGATATGCAATCCAGTGATTTTGAACTCTTATCTGGATTCGTGTAACCGACAGTATAATAAACCCCGTAGCCCTGCGCTTTTATAAAAATAGCCACCCCTCCCCTCCCAAGCCTTAACCTTTGGTAACCACTGATGTGTTCTCTATGACTATAAATTTGTCATTGTGAGAAAGCCATGGACATGGAATTACGTGTATAAAACTGGTGACATTTTGAAACTGACTTATTCACTCGCCATTATACCTTTGAGATTTTACGATATGCCATTATGCCTTGTTACTTTGTGTAGTAATAGTTCTTTTTATTGTTGAGTATTGTCTGGTTATTTGTACCACGTTTTGTTTTATCTAATCGTCCACTGAAGGACATTTCGGTGGTTTCCAGTTTGTGGCGATTGTGATGAGATAGTCTATAAAACACTTGCATACAACATTTTATATGGGCAAAGTTTTCAAATTACCTAGTTGAGCAATAGCTAGGTCTTACTGTCAAAGTAAGAACCAGATAGCTTTCCACGGTGTCTGCAGCATTTTTTAAACCAAACCACCCCCAAAATATGAGTCTCACTTTTCCTGCAGCCTCACCACCACTTGATATTGGAGATACAAACTGATAGAATAGAATAGATAGATAGATAATATAGAGAGACATATATATAATTTTAGACATCTTACAAACATGCTATTTCATTATTTTAATTTTCAATGCCTAATTTAAAATGTTGAGCCAGTTTTCATACTCAATTTGCTATCTGTGTATCTTCTTTGGTGGAATGTTTGTTCACGTCTTTTCCCCATTTTTTAAATTGGGTTGTTTGTTTTCTTGTTGAGTTTTAAGAGTCCTTTGTATATTTTGGATAGAAGCACTTTATCTGATACGTGTTGCAAATATTTCCAGCTTCTGTGAAGCTTGCCTTTAATTTTAGTAAAGTCTAACTTAGACTTTCTTTTCTTTCATAGATCATACTTTTGGTGTTTGTATCTAAAAAATTACCAAACCTGAGGTCACATGGATTTAATTCTGTATTTTTTTTCTAGAAAGGAGAAGTTTAATTCTTCTTACAGTTTTATATTTCACATTTAGTCTGTGATCAATTTTGATTTTACTTTTTGTGAAAGGTGTAAGGTAGTGTTTCTTAACCTTTTTTTATTTCACAGCACACTTGACCCTATAGTTAAGCTTCCACTTAAATTATATGGATCATTAAAAAAAGTAAAAAAGAGAATATACTTACTGTGCTTTGGACGTCTTTTGAAAATAATTTAATTAGGCTGGGTGCAGTGGCTCACACCTGAACCTCTTCCTTACTCTTCAGGTAGAGTTTGTGTTATTATCTGTTAGGCACTGTGGTGGCAAGGTGTGGGCAAGGGGGATATTGTATAGTTTTGCAACTACATCTCAGTCTTTTAGTGAGCTCATGTCCCTAGACTGAGACTTTGATGAGTGTTTTGTCTCCTCAACCCCTCATCCCCCAATTCCTCCTCCCCCGGAGGTGAGACACAGAGGTAGGCTAGGGGAGTGTGGATTGAGAGGCATGTCCTTTTCCACAGTTCTAGGAAAAGACTCTAACAAAGCCCTTTTTCTACCAAAAGTAATCTTTTCTCACAAGAAGGATCTGGATATTTTTCACAAGGTTTATTCTTTCCTTCGTCCTTCTAGATCCTAGAAGGGAGTCTTCCTTCACTCTTCACTGTGAAATCTGGTGAGATTCCCTGGGGCAATGCCCATAAAGGTGTGAGGGTCTTATAAGAAGAGCTGCCCAGGCAGTTCTCACTCTCAGGCTAGTCCACAATCAGCATCCAGGAGTTTGTTAAAATTGCCTCTTGGGTGTTCCTATCAGTTTATAGTTCCAGCAGCTTCTCCAGACAGCAGATCTCAACTGTGACCCTCTGGTTACCTGTCTGTTCAGACTTCTTGCTGGCAGTTTGTCCTGAAACCTCAATTCTCTGTTGGGCCCAAGAAAAGTCATTGTTTTCCCAGCTGTCCAGTTTTTCCTACTGTAACATCAACTGCAACGACTTCCAGCCTTTTTCCATGTCAAAGACCAAACCAGAAGTTTCATTTTCATTGTGAAGTCTCAACTCGCATTTCCCTAATGATGTTGACCTTCTTTTCATAGCTTATTTGACATCCTTATAATTCTCTCTTGTGAATTTTCTGTTCAAGTATTTTATCCATTTTTAAAGGAATTTTTTTATTAAGTCATATATACATACATCATAGGACTTTTTAATATTCTTACTGTTGAGTTTTAGAGGTTCTGATTTTAAAAAAGGATAAAAGTCCTATATCAGATATGTGATCTACAAATATTTCCTTCAATTCTGTAGCATCTTTTCCTGGTATAAAGAGTTCCTTTCATAGCAAACATTTTTAAATTTTATGAATCCACTTTAGAATTTTTTTTTATAGCTTGTGCTTTTAGTGACATATCAAAGCACTCTTTGCCTAACTCTAGGTAATAAATATCTTCTGCTATTTTTTTTGAAACATTTTACAGTTTTATACTTTACATTTAGATGTATGATGCATTTTGAGTTAATCGTTCTAACATCAAATAGGCATGAGGAATAGTTTCAGGCACATTTT
>NW_003852589.1:2357940-2359760 GCF_000181295.1 Otolemur garnettii
GATAATTTGGTGTTCAGTGAATAGGACACTTTTCTTCTTCCTCACCAATCCACATGTCATCTTGTTTTTCTTGCCTAATTACTAGCTAGGACTTCCAGCGAAATAATGAATAAAAAAGGCAAGTAGTGGACATTTTTGTCTTTTTTTTTTTGATGTTAGAGGAAAAATTCAGTCTTTCATCTTTAAGTATGTTGTTAGCTGAAGGCCTCTGTAGATGCCATTTGTGGTCTTAGTTTGCTGCAAGAATTTTGTCAAATGCCTCTTCTGTATCAGTTGATAGAGTTAATGTGGGTTTTCTTTATTAATTTGTTAATATGGTGTGTTATATTTTTCATTTAAAAAAAATTAAACCAGCCTTGTATTCCTGGGTATATACAGGGTGGCCATAAAGTTCCTGTGGTTACCCTATATAGCGTTGTTCCTTGTAATATGACAAATTTGGCAGTGTTTTGTTGACGAATTCTACATCTGTCTTCATGGAAGGTGTTGGTTTATTCTTCTCTTGTTCTCTGTTTGACTAGTTTTGGGATAAAGGTAATGTTAATCTCATAAAATGTTCTGTTTTCTGGAAAATATTGTATGGAATTGGCCCTATGTCCTCTTTCAATGTTTGGTACATTTAGCCAGTGAAACTATGGGTGTGGAGTTGTCTTTTTCAAAGGGTCTTAACTACAAATTTCGTTTCTTTTATAGATACCAAACTATTCAGCAGTTCTCACTCAATCTTATGGGAATTGCTGTCTTAGTCTCCCTCCTCTCCACAATTTCCCCCACACTTTCCAGCTTCCTGGGGCCTTCCTTCTTGATCTTCCAGTCATGGAACTGGGACTATAGCTTTGCTACTTTGCCAGACTTCTCTTCCCAGTTGGTAGTTTTACTGGGTGTTGGTGAAAGACAATCCTACCAATTGCGTCTTACACATAACCTCTCCTGGTATGAGGGCAACTGTAATGTAATGTCACATCTCTCACCCTGCCAGCATCTCAGGAGATTTAGTGGAAATAATTTATTTCCATTCTATTTGTAGTACATTAAATTGTGTTCCCATCAAAAAAATATGTCCAAGTCCAATTCCCTGTTTCCTGTGACTATGCCCTTTTTAGGAAATAAGGGTTTTGCTGATAAAATTGAGTTACATTTTTTGAGATGAAATCCTTTGGATCACCTTGTAGGTCTCTAATATAATGGCTCGAGTTCTTAGAAGAGAAAGAAGAGAGATGATACAGAGAGAAGGCCATGGGAAGATGGGCACAGAAGTTGGAGCGGTACGTGCAGAAGGTAAATGTATTAGTCTGCTCTGGATGCCATGACATGATATTACAGATTAAGTGGCTTAAACAAAAGAAATTGACACAACCTTATTATATAGTGTTAGCTTATTACAATATGTTGACCAGTTTGTTACAGTCCTGGTTCAACTTACAGAGGTTCTTCTGTATTGTGTGCCTCTCTTGATGTGTGTAATGTTGGGCCTTCTAACCTGTGAACGCCATGCAAACTGGACACGTCTGCTTTGTGAACTGCCTAGGCAGGGCCTGGCACCTATAAAGTGAAGGGGTGCATGAGAAATATTATTTGTTAAATGCAGAATGTGGACATTACTTCATATATTTTTAAATTCCTTTCACTTGAAAAAATATAATCTTCTGTTTACTAGTGAACCTTGGGACATTTAATGGGGATGAAATCTGTTCAGTGGTAGAGAGTAGAGTTAAGGAACACATTTTAATGAACACATCACTGGTGAATGACATCATAAATTGAATACAGAATTGAAATGGGGGAATTGTGTCTTTAAAAAATAATTAAAACTTTTTTCA
>NW_003852589.1:2360802-2365525 GCF_000181295.1 Otolemur garnettii
GGTCTTGCTCTTGCTCAGGCTGGTCTCGAACCTGTGAGCTCCGGACAATCCACCCACCTTGGCCTCACAGAGTGCTAGGATTACAGACATGAGCTACTGCGCTGGGCCTTGGTATTGATATTTAAAAAAATATTTTTCCTGCATTCACTGAAATTGTTTTTCTCCTTTCATCTTTAATAATTTTTTCTACTGTTAGGCTGTACTATTTTAGATCTCTGTTAATATTCTGCTTAGGACTGTAGCATGTGTATATTCATAAATTAGATTGGCCTATGATCCTTTCTCATGATCTTCCTGTCTGCTTTGGGTATCAAAGTTATGCTGGATGCAGGAAACACACTGGGAGGGTATGAGGATAGGCTAAGTTTATAAAGCATAACAAGGGAGAGTGAAAATCTGAGGGAGTTAAAAATAAAGAAAAGTATATTTCTGGTGCTGGCTGCATGCCCACCACACATGGGTCGGGACATGTGTGCTCCTTACAGGCCTGCAGAGCCCACGGGAGGTCCACTCTACATGTCTCCACCATTAGCATGGAGGGAGAAGAGGGCCTGGTGAATCTTGCCCTGGATCAAGGCCACTTCCACTCACAGTTTATTGGCCAAAGCACATCAGATAACCATGCCCAAATACAGAGGAGCAGGAACAATGAAACCTTACCATGTGAACAACCTAGTGACTGTTATGGTCTACCTTTCTGTCACCAAATATAGCAGACCCTCCATGGTTAACCACCTCCTTAGGTTGACCTAATTTCTACAGACCAGACCTGCACCACCTGCACGTATCACTACAGCAGACCTAGTTCCTTATGTTGACTGCCTCCCTATGTTGACCAGTTTGTTACAGTCTCTTGTATGGTCAACTTATAGAGGTTCTGCTGTACGTGGTTCTGTTCTTCCTGCGTTCAGAAGAGCATGCTTACACCCTCCCCAGGTGAGACAATGCCAGAGTCCCATTCATTTCTTTTATCCGGCTCAGTCCAGGGTTGCTAAGTGAGGCCTGGGGTCCCTTCTTGAGGTCTACATGTGGCTCTCCTTGGAAGACCTAAGACCTGAAGCCTCAAGTTACCTGCCCCTTTCCACTCTCGCTGCCCTCCTCTCTGCCTTTCTCTACCCTGTTTTGGGCCCTGGGAGGCTAATCTGCATCAAAGAACTCCCTTGTCCTCTGGTTTCCAGTTGTGTTTGGTCAATGGGAAATACTGACAGGAGATGGGAAAGAGGAAATTGAGTGAGGCTGGATTATACATATATTTGCCCCCTCTCTGTGGGGTTGCTGCTGGCTGGCAGGCCAGCCTAACCTGGGCTAATTTCCGAGAGAAGAGAACCTACACTCTGGTTAGGAACCTGGAAGGAGACTATTTGTGTGGTGTTCATATCTACTGCAGGGACTGTGGCCTCTGTATCTCTGGCATCTGGAGATGAGGCTTTGGGAGGTGATCTGAACACGATGGAGGTTATTACTTCCTAACTGTTTCATATAATATGCTTATTAAACCATCTGATGGCTTGGTGCCGTTAGCACAGTGGTTATGGCACCAGCCTCATACACCAAAGTTGGCAGGTTTGAACCTGGCCCAGGCCTGCTAAACAATGACAATAACAACAACAACAACAAAAATAGCCAGGCATTGCAGCGGGCGCCTATAGTTCCAGCTACTCAGGAGGCTGAGGCAAGAGAATTGTTTGAGCCCAAGAGTTTGAGGTTTCTGTGAGCTAGGCTGAAGCCATGGCACACCAGCCTGGGCAACAGAGTGAGACTTTTTCTCCATTAAAAAAAAAAAAAAAAAAAAAAAAAAAACAAAAAAAGCAAAACAAAATTAAAAAACCATCTGATTATGTTTTTGTTATTTCATTAATTTTCATCCTTTTTTATTATGGTGTCATTTATACCTAGTATAAATACAGATCAAAAATGTATGATTCAAGAGTTTTGCAAAATGTACATGTGCATACATGTATAACTCATCCCCTTATCAAAATATAAAACATTTTCATCTACATAGAAAATTTCTTTTTTGTATTCAAGATTTTATTTTTACTCATCCTAGATCTTTATATTTCACTGCATGTTAGAATCACTTGTTCGTTTCTACCGAAAGATCTGTTGAGATTTTTATTAGAGTTACTTCTGATGTTATAGGTTATTTTGAAGGAAAATTGTCACCCTAAATATATTGAATATGCCAGCTCATTACATGAGAAATACATATACATTTATTCAAATCTTCTTTAATTTCTCTGAAAATTTTATATAGCTTTCAGTTTACAGATCTTACAATATTTTGTTAAATTTATCCCTATTGTAAGTGGTTTGTAAATATTAATTTTCCAAATGGATTTTTATTAGTACAAAAAATATGATAAATTCCATAAATTGACTTTGTGCACTGCAACCTTACTAAATTCATTCATTAATGGAATTTTTTCTTGTTATGGGTCCCTTAGGATTTTCTACGTAGATAATCCCGTCATCTGTGAGTAAAGGCAGTTTTGCTTCTTTAATTTTCCATTGTTTATGCTGTTATTTCTCTTTCTTGTCTTAATGTGCTGACTAGGATATCTAATACAGTACTGAACTGAGGGGGTGAGGCGATATTTTGCCTTGTTTCAGCTCTTATGAAGATGGCATTTGTTTGTTCACCATTACACATGATATTAGCTATAGGGTTTTTGTTTTTGGTATATGCTCTTTATTAAATTGGGAAAGTTTTCTCCTATTTTTACTTTCCTGACAATGTTTTATTGTGAATAGGCATACAATATTGCTCAATGCTTTTTCTTATCTATTTTGATGATTTATGATATTTTACTATTAATGTAGTAAAATACATTGTTTTTTTTAAGTAAGTAAACCAACAATGCCTTCCTGGATATACTCCACATACTATTGATGTATTTTTATATTTTGATAGGTTTGATTTCCCAAAGTTTAAATAAAGATGTTTTCATCTTTCTTCATTGTATTTGGTATCTAATTTTTCTTTTTTGCAATGTCCTTGTCTGGATTGGTTTTAGGGTATACTTGTCTCATAAAATGAGATGAGAAGTACGTCTGTTTTGTCTATTCTCTGAAAGATTTTGTGAATACTTAATCTTACATTTAATTAAGAACAGTATTCAGTTTCTTTGATGGATACATACAGACTTTGTTCCCTGTGTCGGTTTTGTTCAGTTGTACTTTACAGTTTGATCTCAGTTGAATTTATTTGCAAAAACGTTTATAATATTTTCTTATTATTCTTTTTAATGTCCACAGAATCTAAAGGGATGTCCTTCTTCTTCTTTTTTTTTTTTTTAGCTGATATTAGTGTTATTTTTCTTTTTACTTTTTTCTCCTTTTAAAAAAATTATTGTTTGGTATTCATTGAGGGTACAAAGAATTAAGTTACACCGATTTCTTTCTTTTTTTTTTTTTTGAGATAGACTCTCACTATGTCACCCTCAGTAGAGTGCCATGGCGTGACAGCTTACAGCAACCTCAAACTCTTGGAATTAAGTGATTCTTTTGCTTCAACCTCCCAAGAAGTTGGGACTACAGGTGCCTGCCACAATGCCCAGCTACTTTTTGTTGTAGTTGTCATGGTTGTTTAGCTGGCCCAGGCCAGGTTCGAACCTGCCATCCTCAGTGTATGTGGCTGGTGCCGTGACCACTGTACTCCAGGTGCCGAGCCTACACTGATTTCGTTTGTTAGATAAAGTCCCTCCTATAATTGTTTCCTGCCTCCAAGAGGTGTTCATACACCATGATACCCCATTCCCTTCTCTCCTCCCCTCTTGCTCATTCTCCTACCTCCCTTCCTTGTATTAGCTCATCTCCTGCCTTCATGTTAGAATAGAGTATGTTGGATTATTGTTTCTCCATTCTCGTGATGCTTTACTAAGAAGAATGTGTTCCACCTCCATCCAGGTTAATACAAAAAAAGTAAAGTCTTCATCTTTTTTAGTGGCTGAATAGTATTCCATGGTGTACATATACCACAGCTTGTTAATCCATTTCTGGGTTGGTGGGCATTTAGGCTGTTTCCGTATTTTGCTGGTTGTAAATTGAGCTGCGATAAACAGTCTAGTGAAAATGCCCTTAAGATAAAAGGATTTTTTTCTTCTGGGTAGATACCTAGTAGTAGAATTGCAGGGACAGATGGGAGGTCAGTCTCTATACTTCCTTCCAAAAAGGTTATATTAGTTTGCAATTCTACCAGCAGTGTAAAAAGCGTTCCCTTCTTTCCACATCCACGCAAGCATCTGCAGCTTTGAGACTTCATAATTTGAGCTATTCTCACTGGGGTTAGGTGATGTCTCAGGGTAGTTTTGATTTGCATATCTCTGATGATTAGGGACAATGAGCATTTTTTCATATGTTTGCTAGCCACTAATTTGTCTTCTTTAGAGAAGGTTCTATTCATCTCTCTTGCTTAGTGATATGTGGGATTGTTGGGTCTTTTTTTGTTGATTAATTTGAGTGCTCTACAGATACTAGTTATCAAGCTTTTTTTCTGATTCATAATATGAAAATATCTTTTCCCATTCTGAAGGTTGTCTTTTTGCTTTGGTTGTTGTTTCCTTAGCTTACAGAAGCTTTTCAGTTTAATTAAGTCCCATTTGTTTATTTTTATTATCGTTGGAATTGCCAGGAAATCTTCATAAAGTCTTTTCCTAGGCCGATATCTTCAAGTCTTTTCCCCACACTTTCTTGGAGGATTTTTATTCTTTCATGCATTAGA
>NW_003852589.1:2366475-2367423 GCF_000181295.1 Otolemur garnettii
CATTGCTATCTATATATTTTTTATCACTTCCAGGAGCCTTGTGGTTGAGTATTTGGGGTTTTCTAAGTATAAGATCATATCATCCACAAAGAGTGAAAGTTTCACTTCTTCTGCACCCATTTGGATGCCCTTTATTTCCTTCTCTTGCCTGATTATATTGGCTAGAACTCCCAGCACTATGTTGAATAGTAGTGGCAATAGAGCACAACCTTGTCTGGTTCCAGTTCTAAGTGGAAAAGCTTTCCATTTTACTCCATTCAGTATAATATTAGCCGTGGGTTTGTTGTAGATGGCTTCAATCAGATTAAGAAATGTGCCACCTATTCCTATATTCCTAAGTGTTCTAATTAGAAAAAGATGCTGAATTTTATTGAATGCCTTTTCTCCATCTATTGAAAGGATAATATGTCTTTATTTTTGCTTCTGTTGATATGTGAATTACATTTATGGACTTGCTTATGTTAAACTTGCTTCCCTGGGATGAAACCTACTTGATTGTGATGAATGATTTTTTTAATGTGTAGCTATAATTTATTGGCTAGGATTTTATTGAGAATTTTTACATCTATATTCATTAGTGAAACTAGTCTCTTTTTTAGTTGGGCCTTTTACTGGTTTTGTTATCAGGGTAATGTTTGCTTCATATAATTGGAGAAGATTCCTTCCTTCCAATTTTTTTGGAATAATTTCTGCAGTATGGGTATGAGTTTTTCTTTGAAGGTTCGATAGAATTCTGGTGTGACACCATCTGGATCAGGGCATTTTGTTGATGGGAGATTTTTTATTGTTTCTTTGATTTTGGTTCTTGAAATCAGTCTATTCAGGAGATCTATTTCTTCTTGATTAAGTCTAAGGAGAAGGTGTGATTCCAGGTATTGATCCATTTCCTCCACATTATCGAATTTCTAGGCATAGAGTTTCTTGTAGTATTCAGAGATGATCTCTTGT
>NW_003852589.1:2368422-2385757 GCF_000181295.1 Otolemur garnettii
GATTTCCATTTGTTTGAAATACTCTTTTCCATCCCTTAACCCTGAGTCTTGATTTGTCTTTCAAGGCTGGACATGTCTCCTAGAGACAACATATGGATGGCTTGTGCTTTTTGATCCAATCAGCCAGCCTGTGCCTCCAGTGGTGAATTCAGTTCATTGACATTTGTTGAGAGGATTGATAAGTGTGTTGGAGTTCTATTCATCTTGTTTTCTGACAGTCTGTTGTGTAATTTTATCCTTTGTGGCATTGTGAAAGCTAAGTTTTGACCTTTAGCTTCTGGTGTTTATTCTGCTGGTATTCCATAGTGTTAATCAGTGTTGAAACTAGGTCTAAGTATTTTCTGTAGATTTGGTCTTCTTGTGGCAAATTTCCTTAGTGCTTGTATATCTGCAAAAGATTTGATTTCTCCATCAATTTTGAAGCTTAGTTTAGCAGGATACAGAATTCTGGGCTGAAAATTGTTTTGTTTAAGAATAATGAATGACCATTCTCTTCTAGCTTGGAAGGTTTCAGTTGAAAAGTCTGCGGTCATCCTAATGGCTCTGCCTCTGTAGGTCAGTTGGCGCTTATTCCTGGCTGCTTGCAGAATTTTTTCTTTTATCTTAACTTTGGACAGGTTCATTACAATGTGTCTTGGAGAGGCTTTGTTTGAACTGAGATCACCCAGGGTTTGATATCCATCTGAAAGGAGTGTGTTGGGCTCTTTAGTAAAACTTAGGAAGTTTTCATTTATGATAGTCTCCAGTAGGGCTTCCATTCCTTTTGGATAATCTTCTTCCCCTTCAGGAATCCCCATTATTCATATGTGTGAAGCCTTCATAGTTCTCTTAAGTGCTGGTTCTTCTTTCTCTCTCTTCTTTTCTGCCTCTTTAACTACCTGGGTTAACACAAAACTTTACCATCTAGCTCTGAAGTTTTTTTCTTCTCCATGGTCTAACCTATTTTTGATACTTTCTACTGCATCTTAACATTTTCTGATTGTCTCCTTCATTTCCTTATGCTCAGCCATATCCTTTCTATATTCTACATAACTCTGGTCTGACTTTTGGTTCTGTCTTTCTATTTTCTCATCCATTCCTTTTATTGTCTATATCATACATATTTTAAATTCCCTTTCTGTCAAGTTCATTAATTCTTTATAGGTTGAGTCTTCTGCAGTAGCTGTCTCATGATTCCTTGGGGGAGTTCCTCTGTTTTGGTTTTCTTCTTGTTCACCTCTGTTTTGGTGTTTTTTCTTCTTGTTCACCTCTTTGTTCTCCTTTTTACTTCTGACTGCCTCCTTTGTTTTAAACAGAAGTGCTTGCTTTTGATGACAATATGTTGCAATATGTTGCTGGGACACCTAAGAAACTGTGGGTTTATTAGGAGATAGATAGCACAGCCAGAAACCTCTATGGTTATTATTCCAAACTTAGTTGCTTTCAGTGATCACCTTATTGTTTCCTCAGCATTCAAACCCTGCCAGGTTGGGATCTTAAAGCTCACAAGAATCCTTCAGGCAGGATTCCACAGTGTTCCTGACTCTAGTTCCCATGGGGTGTGGGAGTCTCTCAGCCTGTCCCAAGAATGGAGTTCTGATCACAGCAGATGGAACTAAGACAGCCATGCTTTATGCCCCGGCTATGACCATCTCTCAACCTTCCCACAATGGCAGCCCTCTGGCCACCAAGACCTTCTCAGTATGGCTGCCTTGCCAGCCATCAGACCTATGGCAAATCCACTCCAAGTGACATTCAAGTCTGGTTGCTGTATAATGTCCAAGTCTGCCCACTCTTCCAAGCTTTCCACTCAATGTGCAGCTTACCCCAACAATTTAAAACTCTGGAAAGGCTTCTTCCCATCCCAGACCTCTGCAGGCAGCCAGCTGATCCTAACTGATAGCAATCTCTTGGCTAATTCATTAGATTTCCACTGTTCTGGATCATACACTATATCCAGCTCACCACCTCCTTGCTGTGCTCCCTGAGCTATGACTTTGGGGAAGATTCCTGTGCCAAGTGTGGTTGATTTTTCTCTTTTCCCCCAGTCATTCTAGGAGAGCTCAGCCAAACCATCCTTCTGGTCTGCCGTCTTGTTCCACCCTCTACTTTTTTTTCTTGATCTGTCTTGCTAGGGTTAATTAATTTTATAAACCTTTTTCAGAGAAACAGTGTTTTCTATTTTGTGTCCTTTTTGTTTGTTTGTTTCATTGATTTCTGCTTTTACTTTTTTTTCCTTTCTTGCCTTTTTTTTTTTTTTTTTTGAGACAAAGTCTCACTATCAGTTTGGATAGAGTGTTGTGGCATTATAGCTCACAGTAACCTCAAACTTTTGGGCTCAAGAGCTCCTCTTGCCTCAGCCTTCCAAGTAGCTGTGACTGCAGGTGCGTACCATTACACTCAGCTAATTTTTCTATTTTTAGCAGAGATAGTGTCTCTCTCATTGTTCAGGCTAGTCTCTAGCTTGTAAGTTCAGGTGATCCACTCACCTCAGCTTCCCAGAGTGCTGGCATTACAGGAGAGAGCCACTGTTCCTGGAATTCTTTTACCCTTATTAATTCCTTCCTTCTACCCAATTTAGATTTTACTTATTAATTTTTATCATTTCTTATGTAATATAGGTATTTAAATTTATACATATTCTTCTAAGTACAACCTTAGGTATTTTTTAAAATTATCATTCATTTTAGCTTCCCTCTTGTTTCATTTTGATCTTCTGAATTTCTACAGAGTTCTCATATATTCCTCACCCGGTTTCCCTGGTTACTAACAAGGTATATTAATAGGGTCCATTTGTTACACTTAGTAAGCTGATATCAGTGCATTATTTTTAAGTAAAGTCTGTGGTTTGTTTAGATTCCTTTAGTTTTCACCTAATTATCCTTTTTATTTCCGTTTTAAGATCCCCTGTGATCATAGGATATCACATTATATTTAGTTGCCATTTCTCCTTATGTTTCTCTTAGCTGTGACTGCTTCTTAGATTTTCCTTTCTTTATTTGATGACCCTGACCATTTTAAGTATTCAGGTATTTTGTAGGATGCCCCTTTATTGGAAGATGTCTGATTTTTTTTTTTTTCTCCTCATGATTAACCTTTGGTTGTGGTTTTTGGAAATTAAGACCCCAAGGGTGAAGTGGCATTTTCATCCCATCCTATCAAAGGCACATAACATCAGCATGATTTATCACTGTGAATGTTCACCTGAATTTCCTGGCTAAGTCAGTATCTGTTGGGTTTCTCTACTATTAAGTTACTCTTTTTTTTTTCTGCCTCCTTATACTGTACTCTTTGGAGGAAACTTAGCTGCATAGCCAACATTTAGGGAATGGGGTGTTATGCTCCATCTCCTTGAGGGTAGAATCTATACACATAATTATTTGAAATTCTTCTATGTAAAATATTTTTCCCTTCTTTCCCATTAATTAATTAATTTATTTTTTTTTGAGACAGAGTCTCAGGCTGTGGCCCTGGGTACAGTGCCTGGGTGTCCTAGCATGCAGCAACCTCCAACTTGGGCTCAAGTGATCCTCTTGCCTTAGTTTTTCTATTTTTAGTAGAGACAGGTTCTCACTTTTGCTCAGGCTGGTCTCAAACTTGTGAGCTCAAGCAATCCACCCACCTTAGCCTCCCGGAGTCTAGGATTACAGGTGTGAGCCACCACACCCAGACCTAAATGATTTCTTTAATCATTTATTTAAGTCATTATGAACACATGAATATTTACTTTATAATTAGAGTTATAATAAAAAATTAACTTCTAAAATTTAATTTATAAAATTGTTCCAGTGTTGACTTTTGAGAGCACTTTGTGTTATTTTTATGAAGATTTTTTTTCTTATCAAAGTATGCTAAAGTGAACAATTTGATCAGTTTTGAAACTTGTGTATACACCTACAAAACTGTTACCACAAGCACAATTACAAACATTTCCATTACACCCCAAATTCTCCCTCTACCACTATCCCAAGGCAACCACTGATCTCATCCAATCACAATGTGTTAGTTTGCATTTTCTAGAGTTTATACAAATGTAATCATAAGAATGCATATTTACCTTGCTTTTCTGCTCAGCATACTGGTTTCATTTATTTGTTGCATGAGTCACTGAATAGTATTCCCTTGTATAGACATAACACAGTATTGTTATTCGTTCACTAGTTGATGGGCATTTGACTTGTTTCTAGTATCTGGTTATTATAAATAAAGCTATTATGTACATTTATTTGTAAGTCTTTGTGTGGACACTTGTTTTGGTTTCTTTGGATAAATGACTGGAATTGGAACATTGGCTTATATGACAGGTGTATGTTTACTTTTTTAGGAAACTCTCAGATTGTTTTCCAAAGAGAATGCCAATTTATTCATATTTTGCTAATACTTGGTAAGGTCAATGATATTTTAATTTTAGAAATTCCTATGGGCATAGAGTGGTATCTTGTGATTTTACTGTTGAGCATATTTTCTTGGGCTTATTAGCTATTTATATTTCTTTTGTATGAATCTTAACTTCAAATCTTTTCCTCATTTTAGTATTAGTTTGTCTTTAGCTATTGTTATATAAGAATACAACTCCTTTTTCTGAAATATTTGTTGTCTATATTTTCTTTCAGGTTATAGGTTTCCCCTTAAATTTTTTTTCCCCTTGAGACAGAGTCTCAAGCTCTGGCCCATGGCTAGAGTGCCATGGCATCATAGCTCATAGCAACCTCTAACTTTTGGGCTCAAGTGATCCTCTTGCCTCAGTTTTTCTATTTTTAGTAGAGATGAGATCTCACTTTTTGCTCAGGCTGGTCTCAAACTCATGAGCTCACACAATCCACCCACCTCAGCCTCCCAGAACACTAAGATTACAAGCATGAGCCACTGTGCCCGGCCTTAAAAATTGTCTCTATGTTTACCTTTGAAGAACAGTTTTTTAACTTTGGTAAAACTCATTATATTCGTTTATTTTTAAAATGATTTTATATTTTTGTGTTCTATCTGAGAAAACTTTTCCTAGTGTGAGGTAACAAAGTATTTTTCACTGTTTTCTTCTAGAAGTTTTTGTAGTTTCAGGTTTCAATTCAAGCTTTTGATTCATTTTATTTGTGTTTGAGGTAATGGTTGATGTTCATTTTACAGCTGGCCCTCCAATTGTTACAGCACTCTGTACTGAATATAATTTTTTCCCTACGAGTTGACTCAAGATTGTTGTCAAAAACCAGATCTAAACTTTTCGTTGTGTGCATTCATCTATTTCTCTGTCTTGATGCCAGTACCATAGTGTCTTGATTATCATTGCATTATGTGAAGTCAGGTAGAGTCTTCTGAACTTATTTTTGTTTGTTGTTTTGTTATTTATCTTTATAAAAGTTCACTGCATTTTCTTATACATTTTAATATTAGCTAGTCGATTTATTTTTAAAAAGATTTCTAGCATCTTTAAATCTATAGACTAAGAGATGTTTGACATATTAATAATATTAAATCTCAGTGATATTGTATCTCTTTTCTCATAAGATAGGCTCATCAATATCTGGATTTTAGCTCATTTCAATTTCTTTGTTCTTAATTCTGATGTGTTTTAGAAACTATGATTTTGCAGGTCAGTTGATTTCTTATACTTTCTAAATCTCCGGTGACTTTCTTTGTCCTAAGTAGAAGCAGAAATCATGCTATTATTTTCTATGAGTGTAGTTTTAACTTGTGGTTCAAATACATTATTTCTTCTTTTAAAAATTGTTTATTATTAATTTTTTAAATAAAATACCTTTATTGAAGTATAGTTGATGTATAATAGTTTAAATTGTACAATTTGGTAAATTTTAAGTTATGTATACACCTGTCAAACTATCCTCACAGTCAAGGTAATGAATGTATATGTATATGACATTCTCCCAAATTTCTATTTTTTTTTTGAGACAGAGTCTCACTATGTCACTCTCAGTAGAGTGCTGTGGCATCACAGCTCACAGCAACCTCAAACTTGGGCTTAAGCAATTCTCTTGCCTCAGCCTCCCAAGTAGCTGGGACTACAGGTGCCCGCCACAATGCCCAGAAATTTTTTAGTTGCAGTTGTCATTGTTTGGCAGGCCTGGGCTGGATTCGAACCCACCAGCCTTGGTATATGTGGCTGGCGCCCTAGCCGCTGAGCTACAGGCACCAAGCCCTTCTCCCAAATTTCCTCATGGCCCCTTGCTACTCATTCCCTTCCATCCCTGCCATCCCCACAGATAAGCAACCACTGATCTGCTTTGGTTTGCATTTTGTAGAATGTAAACAAAACTCGTTTCCTTCACTTGTCATAATTACTGAGATTCATCCATGTTGTTGGATACATCATTTGCTCATTTCTTTTGGTCACTGAGTAGTATTCCATCGTATGATTACTACTGTTATCTATTCAACTGCTCATGAGGAGCTGGGATATTTCTGGGTTTGAGGTATTATAGGTAGACCTGCTACAAATAAACATATCTGTTCAAGTTTTGATATGGATCTATGCTTTTATTTCACTTGGAGAATAAATGCCTCGGAGTGGAAAGACTTAATTATTTAATTGATTATCAGGTGTTAAATCGACCTTGTACATGGTATTGCTAGGATAAATTCAGATTGGCCATGCACGTAATCTCTATTATATGTTGCTAAATTTGGTTTGCTTATATTTTGTTAAGGATTTTGTGCCTATGCTCATGTACAACAATTTGATCTGTAGTCTTTCTTGCAATGTCTTCACCTTGTTTTAGTATCAGAGTAATTCTAGTCTCCTAAGAGGAATTGGGAAGTATTTCCTCTTCGATTTTCTGTAAAAGTTTGTATAGAATTAGTATTGCTTCTGGATAAATTTCTCAATGAATGTGAGAAATTTGGGCTTGGAAGGTTTTTTGATTTTGTTTATGATTATTTTGTTTCAAGATTCTAAAATGTGATTTTAGTTTCTTTCATTTATCTATTTCTTTTTGAGTGAGCTTCCTAGTCTGTATATTTTTACAAATGTGTCCATGTCATTTAGCTTGTCAAATTTATTGATAAAAAATTGTTCTAGGGCAGCGCCTGTGGTTCAAAGTAGTAGGACACTGGCCCCATATATTGGAGGTACTGGGTTCAAAACCAGCCCCAGCCAAAAAAAAGAAAAAAAATTGTTCTAATAATCTGTATTTTTTTTATATCTATAGATCTGTAGTGACATCCTTTGTCTCATAATTTTCTTTTCTTCTTTTAGAATACAAAAGTATAAGTTCATTTTATATTAGAGAAAGGGAAATAGTGGAAGGAAGAGATGAGAAAGAGAGAGAAGAGAGCCAGGGAGTAAGAGAGGGGATTATAGGGGTGGGGGAGAGACAAAGAGAGAGAGAGAAAGGCCAGGCCTTCCAAAGAAAGTGAGAGTGCCGCAGGCCTTAGACACACTGGCAGTGTGTGTTTTGCTCTTTTCCTGAATAACCTGGCTAGTGGGTTATCAGTTTCATTGAGCTTCTCAAAGAAGAAGCGTTTTATTTTGTTGACTTTTTCTGTAAATTTGGTTTGCGATTTTATTGTTTTCCACCTTTATCTTCTATGTCAGTTCTGTAGCGTTCCCACTTTTTTTTTCCCTAGTTTCTTAGAGTGGACGCTAAGGTCACTGATTTGAGACCTATTTCTTTTCTAATACAGTTGCGGTGGAAACCCAGAAATATGACATGTTACGTTTCCTTTTTTTTCACTTAGTTCATAATACTTTCTCATTTCCCTTTAGATTTCTTTTTCTTGACCCATGTGTTATTTTGAAGTGTATTACTTAGTTTCCAAATGTTTAGGGATTTTTCCAAAGATCTTTCTATTATTGACTTCTAGTTTAATTGTTTATGGTTAGAGGATATACTGTGTTTGACTCGAATCATTTTAAGTTTGTTAAGACGGGTTTTGGAGCCCAGAATGTTGTCTGCCTAGGTAAATGTCCTGCATGTGGAAAAAATACATATTCTGAGGCTGCTGGTTGGAGTGTTCTATATACGTCAACTGGGTCAAGTGGGTTGCAGTGTTATTAAAGTCTTCTCTTTGCAAACTTGCCTATTTGTTTTATTATCAAGAGAGGTGTGTTCAAATGTTTGCTTATAATTGTGTGTTTGTCTGTTTCTCCTTGTAGTTCTATCAGTGTTTGCTTCAAGAATTTTGAAGTTCTGTCATTTGGTGCATACATTTTTAGGATTTTTATGTTCTCTTGATAAATTGATTCCTTTATCATTGTGAATTAAAGTTAATTTTGATGTTAATACATTATGGTCTGAAGTCTATGCTATTATTAATGGAATAACTGTGTCAGTCTGTTTTCTTTTTTTTTTTGAGACAGAGCCTCAAGCTATCCCCCTGGATAGAGTGCTGTGGCATCACAGCTCACAGCAACCTCCAACTCCTGGACTCAAGCAAGTCTCCTGCCTCAGCCTCCCAAGTAGCTGGGACTACAGGCGCCTGCCACAACGCCCGGCCATTTTTTTGGTTGCAGCCATCATTGTTGTTTGGTGGGTCTGGGCTGGGAATTTGAACCCGCCACTTTAGGTGTATGTGGCTGGCGCCTTAGCTGCTTGAGCCACAGGCGCTGAGCCAACTGTGTCAGTCTTTAAATTATTTTTAATACAGTATGTCATTTTGTATTCTTTTTCTTTTAAATGTTTTGTGTCTTTATATTTAAAGTGCTTTTATTTTGCAGACAGCATATAGTTAGTTGGGTCTTGAACTTTTATCCAATCTGACAATTCCTTACTTAATTAGAGTGCTTAGACAATTTAAAATTACTCTGATTATTAACATACTAGCTTTACATATTGCTGTTTGTTTTCTGTTTGTCTTTTCTCCTTATTTTCTGCCGCCTTTTGAGTAAGATGAGTGCTATTTATTATTCAAATTTAACACCTTTTGTCTTATTTGCTGTCACTCCTTGTTTTGTTATTTAGTGATTGCTTTAGGGTTTGGAGAATACATAGCTAATTTATCACAGTCTGTCTTCAAGTGATGCTATTTTACATTAAGTATAACATAAACACCTTACAGCAATATATTTTTAGGTGCCTTGACTTTTGTGCTATTCTTATCATGTACATCATACATATTTTATTTTATAAACCAGACACTACATTCTTGTTGTTGTTATTTACATAGTCAGTGACTTTTTAAAGAGATTTAAACACTAAGAAATAACCTTGTAAATCTACCCCACGTAGTTACCATTCGGGGCTCCTTCACTCTCTTGTGCAGGATCATATGACCATCTCCCTTCTGCCTCATGGACTTTCTAGAACACTTCTTGTTATGTGGGCCTCATGGTGAAAAATTATTTTGGCTTTGCACATCTAAAAATGTCTTTATTTTATCCTCATTTTGAAATGTATTTTCTCTGAGTATAGGAGTCTAAGGAGTTGGGTTTTTTGGGGTTTTTTTTTCAGTGCTTTGAAGATGTTTTTCCACTGTCATCTTGTCTTTTTTTTTCCATGAGTAACTTGCTGTCATCTCTATTTTTGTTTCTGTGTGCCTAACAAATCCTTGTCTTTCTGAATGTTTATAAGAATTTCTTTTTATCAAGGGTCTTACACAATTTAATCGTGGTGTGCCTTGGTATAATTTTTCCATATATCTTGTGGTTGAAATTTGTTAAATGTCTTTGATATTTGGATTTGTAATTTTCATCAAATTTGGGAAGTTTTGGCTGTTGTTTCTTCCTGTTTGTTCTGCCTTTCCCCTTTGGTTAATACCAATCACACACATACCAGGCTACTGAAAGCTTCGTTATGCCGTTCACCCGTGTTTTCCTCAGGTTTGTATTGACTTTTCTTTTTCCTTTTCTCTGTTTCCTCTTCGGTAGTTTCTATTTACATGTCTTCAAATTTACAGATTTATTTTTCTGCAGGGTTGCCATCCTAACATGCCCTTACTTTTATTCAATGCATTATATTTTTTATATATATTATTTATTTTTTAATATTTTATATTTCTCAAGTTCAACTTAGGTCATGTCTCTATTTGACTTTTTGAGCATCTGGAATAGAGTGATAATAATAATTTCAGCTTTCTTGTCTTCTAATTCTGACATTTGTGTTATTTCTGCATGGTCGTGATTGGATACTTGACCTTCTCATGATGGGTCATATCTTCCTGCTTCTTGCATGCCCAATAATTACATATATATATTTCCCCCCCCACAGTTTTGGCCAGGGCTGGGTTTGAACCCACCACCCTCCGCACATGGGGCCGGCACCCTACTCACTGAGCCACAGGCGCCGCCCCATGCCCAATAATTTTTGATTGGTTCCACAAATTGTGAGTTTTTCTTGTGGAGGGTTAGATATTTTTGTATTGCTGTAAATATTTTTGAGCATCGTTTGCTATTAAGTTACATAAAATAGTTTGGGTTTTGGGGGGAGCCTTATTTTAAGATTTCTAGACAGGGCCTAGTGTTCAGTTTTTGGCTAATTGTTCCCCAATACTGAGGCAAGACCCTTCTGAGTGTTCTGCTACATTAGTCCTTTTGTGCTGCTGTAACAAAACCCCAAGACTGGTAGTTTATAAAGAACAGGACTGTATCCATCACAGTTCTCCAGGCTGAAGAGTCCGAGATTTGGTGTCTGGTGAGGATATCTTCTCATGGTGGCCTCACACAGTACCAAAGGCAGAATTGATAGAAATGACAATTGCTGTGTCCTCATATGCCAGGAGAGTTGGAAGGGCTACAGGCACTAGCGTACTTCTTTACCCTTTTTCTTTAAGGGCACTAATCCATTCATGAGGGCCACGCAGTTGTGGCTTAGTTTCCTTCCTAAGGCCCCACCTCTTGGCACTATTTCAGTGGAGTTTAAAGTAACAATCTTTGAATTTTGAAGGAATATATATATTTAAGCCATAGCATCTACCCAGTGTCTCCTAATTATCCACCAGTTTGGACACAATTTTTGGCCTGGTATAAGTGCCAGTCACTGTTCTAATACTTTTGAGAGAATTTTTCCTTAGTGTATTAGTGAGGGTTCTCTAAGGAAACAGAAACAAAAGGAAATATGTAGGATCTTTTCTTCATATGAAGTAGAACCTTCCTACAGTGACCACCTCCTTAAATTGACCTAATTTTCATAGACCGGACATGCACCCTGTATACATGATGTAAAAGTGAGGGCAGAACCTGCCCTAGAACAGTAGGCCTAGGTCCTTGTGTTTGTCACCTCTACATCTTTACCAGTTTCATACAGTCCCTTGGTGGTCAACTTACCAAGTTTCTAAAGGATATTATAACTTACATAACCCATTATAGTAGATGTAACTATATATATATATACTACATATACTACAATAATAAATATATTCATTTACTAAGCATGAGGAATTAGCTCACATCATTATGGAGGCTGCAGAGTCCCAGGGTCTTCTGTTTGCAAGCTGGAGCCCAGGGAATGCTGGTGGTACAATTCATTCTGAGTCCAAAGGCCTGACAACCAGGACAGCTGATGGTATAAATCCCATTGGAAGGGAGAGAAGAGAAGATGATTCATCCCAGCTCAAGCAGTGAGGCAAGAAAAGCAGGAAAAATTTCTGCCTTTTGTTCTGTTTGGGCCCTCAGTGGATTGAAGGATGCTTACCCACCTTGAGGAAGGCAATCCACATTGCTGAGTCCTCTGATTCAGAGGCTGATCTCATCCAGACACACCATCACAAACACGCCTAGATATGTGTTTAATGTCGGCACCCATAGTTGGCACTCAAATCGACTAAACACCATACTCAGCTTCCCATCATTTATTCACACACCTTGATCAGTATTCTGCTAAATAGTCACAGAGGTTATCGTGCTAATCTCGAGTTTTCTCTCTGTGTAGCTCTCTCTTATAGTGCTGTCCCATGTATTCTCTCTGTCTTGTTTCCTGGAGTCCCAGTTTCATCTCCTCAATTCAGGGGCTTTTAAGGGTTCTTCCCTCACTTTCACATCTCTGTACAGCAGCATGGTGACTGTGTCAAGGCAATTGTAGAGCTCACTTTTGTTTTTCTATCTCTTAGGAATCACCATCTTCTGTTGTTTCATGTCCCCAGACATGTATATTGTGTCTGTGTTTTCTTGGTTATCTCGGGCATGAGAGTAAATTTATTTCTTGTTACTCCATCTGAGCTGGAAGGTGCAGTAAGCATTTCATCTTTCTGGAGATAATTGTGTCCCTGACACCTGGTGTGGCCTCCTTTATGAACATGGTCCATCGCCCTGGTGAGCACAGCATCCCCCTTTTCTGTTTGTTGTTTCAGTGGGCTGAGGAGCCTCAAATTTAGGTCTCAAACTCAAAATATTGATCCATTTTAAATCTGTATAACTCAAATTATTCTAAAATGCCATCTGTCCTGCATATCTTTTGGAAGCTGGAAGACAAAGAAAGTGACTTGCAGAGGGACAATGAAAGCAGTGACAACAGTGATATCACACGTTTGCTGAGTGTCTGATACCTATGATCTCATTTGTTTCTCACCTTATGAGAAGGGGTCAGTTACCATCTCCACCCGACAAGTGAGGAAACTGAGGACACAGTGTGTGGAAGGATGACAGGAGACTGATTAGTAATAAACTCTCAGCTCACTTAAAGCAGGATGGCCTATAGGGAAGATGAAGGACCTGGGACAACTGTGTCTCAGTTGGGTGCTCAGTGGCAAGGCTGGCACTGCCGGTAGGAGTTGGTCCCCTGCTTTCCTACCCCTCCTTTCATTATCTGAGAGGCTGGGGGTCATAAACAAGCAGACCCAATTTCTAGGAAGACTCTTTAATAAGAGGGGACCTTTCCCATCCCCATGGCTCAGTGGCCTATTGCAAGTGGTGCCATTTTAGCCTCCACCTTTCGAGAACGTGCATGTAGACTTTGGCTTCTCAAATACAAGGCCCAGGACAATTGGACCACCATCCCCATATTCCTAGGACCCTTCTAGTGGGTACGTCTTGTTTCTATTTTCCCATCACCATTTTCCTCCTAACTTTTAAGTCACTTCTGGGGGTGAACCAGCTGCAGGGATATGTGTGGGTTGCCCACAGTGAGAATCTCTTGTTTTGGGTCTGCCTGGCTCCCGCCCCAGCGATGGTGCTTGGCTCAGGGATATGCATGTGATATACATTGGGGTGATCCGAGCCTACTCTAAGCTTTTGTTTGTTTGTTTTTAACCAAAACTATTCAAAAGACTCTCTCTCCTAGGGTTGGGAAGGTGGACATGAGGCTGGGCTACCACAACAAAGAACATGCAAGAACCCAGATGTCACTGGGTATCTAGGCCCAGCGTGTTCCTGGACATTCGGGTCATGGAAACCAACACTGCTTGCTCTTAATGAAGCTTGTTTGGGCTCAGCTTCTGTTTCAAGCTTACTCATTTCAGCTTTCTCTAAGAGTCTTTCCCTTCTCCCATAGCTGTTCCAGAAGTGATCAGTCATGTTGCCAGGAAACACTTGGCCTGACACCAGTTTTCAGACTGTATCACCATCATCCCAACATTCATGGGGAATGGAGGGGAGCATGCCTCAGACTGGACATAGCAGTGGTCCCAGAGCACCTGGTGTCACCACGCCAGCCCAGGCTTGCTCTTCCCCTTGCTCACCATGAGCCCAAGGGAAGGGGGGGGGTGTGAGTTGAGGGGGAGGGGCACTGGGCCTGCAGAGCTTTGGCTGGAGGATGGATGCAGAGTACTCAGTGGACTTGAACTAGAACTGAACAAAAGTCAGCATGTCCTTCTATGGGGATTAGACATTCATCTGTGTGGGCTCACTTAACTGTTTACAGGCATGGATTCCTGTGATAATGAAATCTGTGAAGATTGAGGCTGGATGTGGTGGCTCACCCCTGTAATCCCAGCACTCTGGGACCTTCAAGCAGGTGGATTGCTTGAGTTCAGGAGTTGAAGACCAGCCTGAGAAGAGCAAGACCCTGTCTTTTCTACTAAAAAATAGAAAAACTAGCTGGACATAACGGCCAGTACCTGTAGTCCCAGCTGAGACAGGGAGGCTGAGGCAGGAGGATTACTTAAGCCCAAGTGACTGAGGTTGCTGTAAGCTACGATGACACCATGGCACTCTACCCAGGGTGACAGAGTGGGACTCTGACCCTCCCCACATACACACACACACACACACACACACGAAATTTGCAAGGGTTGTATTTAGTGAAAACACTGGGAAATGTTCACTGGAGCCCTCCTGTGTGCTGTTACCCTAGGCTGGGTGCTTCCTCGAGTCACATCTCATCTTCACAAGCTTTCCAGGGGCTACTGGATTGTTTGTTTTGTAGATGAGAAACTGAGGCTGAAAGAGTTGTGAGACTTGCTCAAGGTCATGCAAGTAAAAAACATCTCAGCGGCTGAGTTGAGCCTCAGTCCTAGGCTTTTTATTCTGAGTCCTGTTTTCTCCCAGTTTAAGAAGTGGGCCCAGGTACATGTAATGAAACATCCACAAAATAGTGCTTCAGACGAAGTATAGGTTTTATTTTTAAAACAATAAAACGCTGGGAGATAGGCAACCTAGATACTAGAACATCAGCAGGGACCAAGGCTCTCTTGACCTCTGCTCTGCCATCCGCATCCTCAGGCACAGAGGACAGGGGCTGAAGCTCCAACCACCTTGTCCATATTTCACAGAGAAAGAAAGAAAAAGGAGGGAAAGTACAAAAATGGGGGTCCTGGCAGAGTCTGCCTCTGTATTAGATTCCTAACGTTAACCTGTTGCCATAACTTGTTACCAAAATGTAGTCACTTCACGCAATGCAAAGTTCTTATTTTAGATTCTATGGGTCAGACATCTGACACTATGTCACTGAGCTAAATCAACATGACACAGGGCGCTGAGCTTCTTTATTGGGGGGGGGCGGCAGAGACCAGTGGCATGTCTTGGCACCTCTTCTTACATCATCCAAGCCTACAGTGGCAGGTTGGGTCCTCCCACTGCTGTCTTACTGTCACTGCTTCTGTCATCTCTTTCTTTCAACATAGCCAGGAAAGGTTCTCTACATTTAAAGGTACCTATGACTAGATGACTCCACCTGGGTAATCAAAGAGAACCTCCCTCTCCCAAGATCTTTAACCTTAATCACATTTGCAAAGTCACTTTTACCCTGGGAAGTAGCATATCCTCAAGTCCCAGGGATTGGGACATAGGCAACACTTAAAAGGCCGTTATCCAACTGCCACAGCCCCTTCCAAGGGAGTTTTCACATGAGTTTCATGTCATGTATCATTGGCTGCAATAGAGTCACCTAATTATTTCTCCAAGGGAAGTTAAAAAAAGTAATTTTTTTTTTCTTGACCGGGCACATTGATAACACCACCAGCAGGGAGGACTGAACCTTAGGTAGGCCACTGGCTATCTTTGGTCAGTATGCAGGCCTGGCATTACCAGAGATACACTGGGGCATTAACTTTTTCCCTAACTGTCTGAAAAGGATTGTCCTTGGTATTTATCTCCCTCCCTTTGCCCTGAGCCGCAGTGTATGCCTCATGGTAGATATCTACATAAGCCTATCTATGTATGTATCCCTCTATTACCTCAAGATAAATCACTATGTAAATTCCTATCCATGTCTACCTATCTATATTTGTATAATGTAGACAAAGGGAAAATATTTGTTGCATAAATGGAGGTTTCATGTCCTCCTACAGCTCATGTATTTATCCTGAAAAAATGCCAAGATTCTTTTAATTTTACAGACTGTGATACAGATCCATGATAGAATGGAAGCAGCACTGGAGTCCAGAGAGAAGATTTGAATTCAGTTCTATCTCTGCCACGTGCTAGTGTGGGTGACAAGAGGAAAAATGTTTTAGTGTCCTTAACTGGAACACAGTAATAATGCGTCTCCTAGAGGACCATTTAAAAACTTAGACTAAACGGTTTATGGAAGTTGTCTGTTTCCAGCAATATTTTGGTTTATATAACCTGAAATCACTCTTACAAAAAACTCCTGAAATACTGTATAAAATAGGACAGACATGTTTCTAAATGTACAACTGAGCTTTCAAAAAGGAAGAAGAAATCTTCAGGTGATAGAATCAAAGAGGGAGTGAGAACCAGAACAGGGAGTACAGAATGCTGTAGATGGGCTTCAAATTCCTTATAGGGAGTGGAGGGAATTCTAGGGCCTATGGGAGGCAGGTTTTAACAACAGAACTGAGAACTCTGAAAGAATAGTGGACTATCAGAGGGCTGTACCCCCAGAAAAGGGTGGACAGTAAAAAAAACCCAGCTGCCAGACCAGAAAAGCACCCCCCAAACCCTTACTTATCTCTGCCTGAACTCTAGGTAAGAAAAAAGGTCAACATAAGCATTAAGAGCCAGAATTTGCATTGCATGGATTTGTGGTGGTCAAAGTTGCAGTATCTCTTTCAGAAACTCCTAAGCTAAAAATGTAATGTAAAAATGGGTCCCAAGGGTGCTGCCTATGGCTCAAAGGAGTAGGGTGCCAGCCCCATATACCAGAGGTGGTGGGTTCAAACCCAGACCCGGCCAAAATAAATAAATAAATAATCAATGGGTCTCAAGCCATTGATAGCTAGAGACCCCTAATAGGAGAAAATATAGAACAGTTATGTAGCAGCTCTCTTAGAAGAAAAATATGTAAGCCAAAGTTATTCTACATACAAGGAAACAATTCTTCACAGTGAATGAGAGACAGTGGATACACAGCATTGGAGTCCCCTGGGGATACTAGAATTGACAAAGACATAAAATAACGAATTTGAACATATGGATGAAATAACAGGAGGAACTAGAATGTGAGAAAGAAAAAACAGAGTGGAACATAATTCAATGTAAAAATCAAATCAGTGTTTAAAAAGCAGATGAGAGTTTTCCAAATTGCATATGGAAGCAACACACTGTATCCTATGATAGAATTAATGTACACAATTATGATCTAATAAAAATAAATTAAAAAAAAAGCAGATTAGATGCAAGTAAAGAAAGACAGTGAAGTGGAAGATATGGACCAGGAAATTATCCTGGAAGACAGGGACCAGAGGAAATAAAAATGAGCACAAGATTAAGAAGCACCAAGGATAGAACAAGAAAATGTAACACATCTAGTTGAAGAAAACAAGAATAGGAAGAATGAAAGAGGAACAATATTCAAAGAAAAAATTGGTAAACATAATGAAATAGATGAGTCCACAGATTCAATACTCATAATGGATCCTGGGACAAATAATTAAAAATTAACACCTGGGCACATAAGTGGGTCAAAATTTATACAGTTTTTTTCCTGTTAGTTTTATTTAACAGGATTCCTTAGCATTTCCTAACACATCATTCACTTATAATGAAATATTTAGAGATTTTCCCCCAAAGTATTATTTTTATAAATAGCATTAGGGTAATTATCTCTGCACAGAAATCTTTTTTTTTTTTTTT
>NW_003852589.1:2386381-2388496 GCF_000181295.1 Otolemur garnettii
GACTGTACATTTTTTTGTATTAACGTGGGTGGAGGTGGAACACATTCTTCTTGGTAAAGCATCACAAGAATGGAAAAACAAGAATCCAACATATTCTATTCTAATATGAAGGCAATAGATGAGCTAATATGTGGGAGGTCGGGGAGTGAGGGAGGGGGGAGGGTGGGGACTGGTGGTGTTTGGAGCACCTCCTGGGGGCGGGACACAATTACAGAGGGACTTTAGCTAACAGATGCAATCACTGTAGCCTAATTCTTTGTTATCCTCAATGAATCCCAAACAATAAGAAAAGGGAAAAAAATAAGAAAATACTGATAAATGGTCACAGCCAAGAGAAGTCTAAGGAAGCATGACAGCTGAAGGTAATGTAGTATCCCCCAAACTAAGGGAATCTGAATAAAGGATGGGTTTTTGTTAAAAAATAATGTATAATTCAGTGTGAGACCATCTGGGCTTGGGCTCTTCTTTGTGGGAAGATTTCTGTTGCTAAATTCAATCTCTTCGCCTGTTATAGTTCTATTCACCTTGCTTCTTACTGAGTGAGGTTTTTTAATACATGCACATTTTTTATTTTTTTAGCTTAAGTTTTATTAAATCATAACTGGTTACATTTATGGGGTACAATGTGATGATTTGATACACAATGTGGAATGCTTAAATCAAACTGATTAAGGTAACCATCACCTCACATACTTATTTCTCGTGGTAAGACATATATAATATACTCTAGTTGTTTTGAAATTATCCTATGTATCCTTGCATATCGTTTGTGTCTTTCAGGAAATGTGTTTGTTTAACTTGTTATCTCACTGGTTGGCATGCAGTTGTTCATAATATCCCTTTATATTCCTTACATCCCATAATATCCCTTATATTTCTGTAAGGTGAGTACTAATATCCTCTTTTTGTGTTTCTGACTGTATCAGCTCAACTCTTCTCTTTTGAAATTTTGATCAATTTTACATAGCCTTCACCGCACTTTCTTAATTATTGTGTCAAGACATTTATACTCTATACTTAACCAGTTTGTTATAAGTATTTCAAATTATATATAAAACCAGCACATTGTACCCCCTAAATGCATTAATGTACAGCTATGATTTAATTAAAAAATGAAATTTTGATCAATTTAGCTAAAGTTTTCCTAATTTTGTTGACCTTTTCCAAGAAGCGGTGCTTGGTTTTATTTATTTGCTCTATTGTTTTTCTCATTTCCATTTCATTAATTTTCACTCTGATACTTACACTTTGCTGCCTAGTGCTTGCCTTAGGCTTAACTTGCTCTTCTTTTTTTCGGTACCTTTAAATGGAAGCTTATGTTATTGACTTGACATCTTTCTTGATATAGACATTTAAAGCTTTACATTTCCACTTAAGCACTGCTTTTGCTTAAATCCTGTAAGTTTGGATATACAGTACCTTCTTCTTCATGCGGATCACAGCATTTCCTGATTTCTCTTTTGATTTCTTCATTGATGCATTGATTATTATGATGGCCTATACTCCCCAAACTGATCTACAGATTCAGTGCATTCCCTATCAAAATCCCAACAGCCTGGCTCAGCGCCTGTGGCACAGTGGTCACAGGGCCAGCCACATGCACCAAGGCTGGCGGGTTCGAGCCTGGCCCAGGCCGGCTAAACAATGGCAACTGCAACAAGAAAATAGCCGTTGTGGTGGGCGCCTGTGGTCCCAGCTACTTGGGAGGCTGAGGCAAGACATTCTCTTAAGCCCAAGAGTTTGAGGTTGCTGTGAGCTGTGACACCACAGTACTCTACTGAGGATGACATGAGATTCTGTCTCAAAAAAAAAAAAAATCCTAACAGTCTTTTTTGCATTAATAAAAAACTAATTCTCAAATTCATATGAAGCTTCAAGGGATCACAATAGCTAAACTATCTTGAAAAGAAGAATAAAGTCAAAGGAGTTATGCTTCCTGATTTCAAAACCTATTACAAACCATAGGTGATCAAGACAGTGTGATACTGGCACAAAGGCAGATGTGGATCTGTGGGACAGACCTGAGGGCCAGGCCAGTGTGGATCAGTGGACAGACCTGAGGGCCAGGCAGGCGTGGATCAGTGGACAGACCTGGGGGCCAGGCAGGCGTGGATC
>NW_003852589.1:2388975-2407213 GCF_000181295.1 Otolemur garnettii
GTGGACAGACCTGGGGCCAGGCAGACGTGGATCAGTGGACAGACCTGAGGGCCAGGCAGACGTGGATCAGTGGACAGACCTGGGGGCCAGGCAGACATGGATTAGTGGACAGACCTGAGAGCCAGGAAGTGAACCATGTGTCTGTGGCTAACTGATTTTCACTAGGGTGTTAAGATTACCCCATTGGGAAAAAGTAGTCTTTTAAACAAATGGTACTGGAACAACTGGATATCCACATATGAGTATGTGATTGCACCATAACGAGTCATTGCACCTCGTTAGGCCTCTGTGAGTGTTTTGCAGCAGCATCCACAGATAATTTTTTTTGAGACAGAGTCTCACTCTGTTACCCTTGGTGGGGCGTTGTGGTGTCATAGCTCACAGAAACCTCAAACTCTTGAGCTGGAGGCTCTTGGGCTGCATCAGCCTCCCAAGTAGCTGGGATTATAGGTGCCCACCACAGCACCCAGCTAGTTTTGCTATTTTTGGTAGAGATGGGGTCTCACTCTTACTCAGGTTCCAACTCCTGAGCTCAAGCAGTCCACCCGCTCAGCTTCCCACAGTACTAGGATTACAGTCATGAGCCACTGCAGCCAGCCCACATTTAACTTCTTAGTCTGTGACGCTAGATCTCATGGGCACTGTTTCTAAGGGTTTCCTTGGGTCCACGTCAAAAGTCCCAGAATCCAAGTAGCCAGATGAACCCCCAGGACTGAAATGGTGGCATAGTGCTTTGTGACAACCAGATTGAGTGAGGCTGCCTTAGTAGAAACAGACAGTTGTAATATACCACAGGGGTGAGGGATGTTTTTCCTCTGAAAGTTTAAAGACCAACTCACTCTGTTGCCCTGGGTAGAATGCCGTGGCATCATCATAGCTCACAGCAATATCAAACTCCTGGGTTTAAGCAATCCTTTTGCCTCAGCCTCCTGAGTAGCTGGGACTACAGGCACCTGCCACACACCTGGCTAGTTTTTCTATTTTTAGTCAAAATGGACTCTCATTCTTGCTCAGGTTGGCCTCAAACTCCTAAGCTCAAGCCATCCACCTGCCTCAGCCTCCTGGAGTACTGGGATCACAGGCCTGAGCCGCTGTTCCTGGCCCCGTGAGCTATATTTTTATTTTTAGCTAATACATTTATCCTAAGTGCTTGAGATACCCATCACATCATAGTTTCACTGGCACACTTCTTCCTACTCATCCCCTCCAAATTTCAGACTTGGTGAGCCCAGGTGCCTTCCAGCCCACCTCACCAGTCCTCACCTTGGCTACTTCTCCCTCCTTGGGGATGGGGGGCCTACATGTGATTTTCACCACTCAGAGCCCACAGCACGCCCAGTCTCAGCTGCAGTAGAAATTCATCCCTCAGGTGAGGTCAGGAGACTCTACACACTCCACAGTGAAGATGCACCCCCAGCCTGGAGAAGTACCAGGTCCACTGGAAATGCTGTGGCCTGAATTATTGTATCAGTTTAGTTTTGCAAGAATAAGAGAAAGAGATACCTCAGGACATCTGAACCTGAGAGAAGTTGGAGGACTGGGGGCAGAATGAGGAGGTTGGGCAGACCTGAGTTAAGGTAAATCACCCATCTTCCTCTCCCCAGGAATGTGGGAGCCCTGCGTGGAGAGTCCTGGAGAAAGGAGCTGAGCAATGCCCTTTGTCCCCAGCTGTGCCTGTCACTCACATCTTCACTTATAGAAGGATAAGGAGGGAGACCGCACAAAGGACACGCTCTTGCCAAATGTCTCCAAGTCCCTCCATTTCCCTCCGTCCAGACCTCCCAGACCCCCAGTCAAGACTCCCAGGCCAGTCCAGAGAGCACATCACAGTCCAAAGCTTCCCAAGGACACCTGGCCTCCTAAAGCATCCCAGACCATGATCTTCAACCATTCAAAATTCTGTCTGCCATTAGTGCTAACAATGAAGCTGTTAGGAGTAACAGGCTCTTTCCAGATGGCATCTAGCAGTGGGTAGGTGATATTTTGATTCACAGAAAGAACGGATTCTCTCCCCACATTGCTTTGGGGAGTCCCCAGCCTTGCCCCCACTGAAGACTCAGTCAGACCCAGCATAAGGGAGAGAGTTAGCTTTTCAGAATCTCCTTTTAAGGTTTCAGTGTTTGAAATTCAAGTCTCAAACATAAGAGTCCAGGATGAAAGCATTTCAAGTCTCAAAAGTTGGGCCCTGAGAAAGAGTACGTCTGCATTTTGAGTCCATTTTTCTCCCTCTGGAAAGCAGGGCTGGAGGAAGGATTAAAAAAGATGTTGGAGAGGAAGGGGGGAGGAGGATCAAGTTGAGGGACCCTGAGCCCTGGGTGCAGGACACTCTCCACATGTCACTCACAGCCTGGCAGGGAGAATGAGGTGGAGATGGGGGGAAAGGCAGGGCCGGGTGCAGGAGCACTGGGGCCTCACTCCCCTGGAGGGTCTCGGAGGGCCCACTTCCCCTGAACAGACTCGGGCCTGGCTCTGGGGTCACAACAGCTAATGGCCCCACACATCGTCACAAAGTCCCCTCCCACCCAGAGCTTCCTAGGAAGCAGGAAAATGGTTTCCAGTTGTCAGGAGTCTCCACAGAGCCGCACAGGCTACAGAGGGCTCCTTCCAGATCCTACAAATGGCCAGAAGCAGCTGGGAGGGTGCTGGACTGGAGGGGCCCTGTGGCCCAGAGTGAGGGTGACTACACACACATGGACATCTACCCTGACAATACACCCCAGAGGTGACAGAACAGACACCTGGCCTAGCACCTCCCTCCCCAACAGCCATGAACCAAAGAATCATTGAAAACATACCCACACCTGGGGGAAGAAAAGATGAAGTGTGTACACACATGTGCATGAGGCCAGACTTGCCTGGAATTTCATTTCTGCTGTCAGCAGAAGGGAGCTTAAAAAATTCTCAATTCTGTTGAATATGCAGAAACTACATTTATTGAAAACGTTAAGATTCATCTTCTACCACTTTCTTTTATTTATTCCTTAGAGCAAACTTTAAAGCACATGAAAAGCAGAGATATTATTGAGAGTAAACTTTATTGCCAGTGCTTTAAAGTAGAAATAAATATACTCTCACTTGTAGTTGAAAAATTATAAAAAGTCATTAGGGAGAGAATATTTTACTGCTATGGAAACTGTAAATAAACGAAGACACATAAAACTGCCATACGTGTTTATTCCAATGGCAAAAACATCAACGAGAATAAATAAATCACGGTGATAATGACCATAACGATTTTCTTCTATTGTACCCATAAAACTCCATAGAAGAAATTATCTCATCTCCATCTCTCTCTCTCTCTCTCTCTCTCTCTCCTTTCTTTTCTTTCTTTCATCCTTTCTCCCCCCCACCCCCACTTTCACTCTCTCTCTTTACAAATGCAGGGACATGACTGTAGTAACAAAGGAGCGACTATACAAGTGATCCCTGAAAGTATAGTCTTGAACTGTATATTTTCAACGGGTGAATTGTGGAGTGTGTTAATTGTATCTGAATAAAAATGTTATTTTTTTAAAAAAAGAAATTATCTCATCTATAGAATTAAGGCAATAAAAATTCATTCTCCTTGGTGTGAAGCCTGCACTGGTGAGGTTTGGAGAGGAAGTTGTGTGTTCACAGGCAGGAGAGCTATTGCGGAGAGAAGGCAAACCTTTACTTAAGAAGAATGGGGAGGGACCAAAGCCACCCACCCTTACATGTGGAAGGGATCCCTTTTGAGAAGCCTACAAGTCACTTGCAAATAATAAAAACACATTAATGGACACGAGTTGAATGGGGACTAAGGGCCAGGGTACTTTACATGTCTTACTTGTGCAATTCTTAGAGTGTCCCCTGTGAGGAGCCCTGGGTCAGCTCTTCCCTTATCACCTGACCCTTACGTGGTCCCCAGCAGGAGGCATGAGGATGCATCAGGACCCCAGGCATTAGCAGCCCCTCAAAACTGTGCCTGCACCTTAATGTTCTATAAGACGTCCTCCTAGTTCATGGCCTGTGCCCTGGCTTCAGGGACTACTGTATGCTGCTCATCCTGCCGTAACAGAACCCCAAAGACTGGCTGGCTTAGACAACAGACATTTCTCCCTCACAGTCTGGAGGCTGGGAGTCGAGGCCAGGGCACCTGCATGGTCAGGCTGTGGTGAGCCCCTCTGCTGTGCTGAAGATGGCCACCTTCTTGCCTTATCCTCACATGGAGGGCAGAGAGAGAAAGAGCCATCCCTCTGGTGTCCCTACTTACAGGACACTAATCCTATCAGAAGGGTTCCACCCTCAAGACCTCATAAGACCTAGTCACCTGCCAAAGGCTTCACCTCCTAATAAAATCACATTGTGGGTTAGAACTTCACACTGTAAATTCTGGGGGGACACAGTCCATGATAGCTGCAAAGAAAACAAAGATAGGGAAGGGTTTCTGTCACATGGCAACCACAGAACACACCCCTATTGTTTCTGGTGACACCTGGGGCTACCCTCTGGGCTGTTTAAGACCCCAGAGTCCAGGATCTTATGTGGAGTATGAAGCTTTCTCCTGGGACAGTTGGGAGTGTCAGGAATGTTTTCCATGTTGGGAATGTTGGGAAGATGAGTATTGGGAACGTTGGGAGTGTCAGGAATGTTTTTAATGGTCAGAGTGTTGGGAGCCTTGGGAATGTTGGGAAGATGAGAACGCTGGGAGTGTTGGGAGTGTCAGGTGTGCAGACTTGAACCCTAACAAGGGTTGCGGTGGCCTGTGAGTGGCCACACCTTTGCCACAGGAAACACCTCCAGAGCTAGCGTGGTGTCACTTGCAAGATTTTATTTTGTTCCTGACCCCTGTGTGATGGAGACCCCAGGTAGGAGTGGGCATATCCTGGGTGACCCTGACAAGCTCACACATCCTGCCCTGGGAGCAGCAGCCCTTCCCTCCGTACACATCCTCCCCTCTTCCTGGCCAATTTTTGCTCACTCTGCAGCATCAGTTCAACTGTCACTTCCTTGTGACACCTTTCACCGTCCCTGAGGCAGTGAGAGCATTGGTAGGTCTAGAAACTTACTTTTGCTCTTCCTCTTTAATATTTTATTGTAACTCCTTTCTGAGTGCACTCTGAGCTCCCTGAGTGCTGGGATTGCTTCTGTGATTCACCCCACGGTGCTGATGGTGCCCTGGCTGCACTGAGAGCTGCTCGCTGCGCACACCTGAAGTGATGGCTTAAGCCCCTGTACTCTGATGTTGGGATATGCGGACCCACACGCAGGGCAGCTGGAAGTGGCAGGATGTGAGTGCCCTGAAGCAGTGCTCAACCAGAGAAGGCAGGGGAGTCCGGGGTGAGCACCTCCAGTGGGAAGACTGCAAGTATGCTCACAGCCTTACGTTAAATTGTCCTCAGCCGAACCCCAGCTCAGACATATCTCCAGAGCTTGAAGCCTGACTTTAGTCAGGTTCTTAACAAACATTTGATGAATAAAATCATTCCTGAAGTTGATCACAGATTTATTCATCTATGTAATGAACATTTATAGAGGATCTGGACTTAAAGCAACATGATATATTTGAATCTTTGTGTTTTTTTTTAAATTTTTTTTAATTTTTTTTGAATCTTTGTTTTAAAGAATCTATTCCCTAATGTAGCAGATAACACACACAAATATGTATTATTACTATAGTTATCTATTTTGATGTAACTAATTATTCCAACATTTAGTGGCTTACAACAGCAAAGATTTATTAACTCACCTGGGCAGGGTTCAGTGTGGCTTGGCTAGGTGTGTCCAGCTCAGGGACTTCTCTGGCCCTGCATCATCTGAGGGCTGGACGGGGGCTGGCAGGTCCTCATCCAGAGAAGCTGCTTGTGTAGCTGGCAAGTTGGTGCTGGCTGTTGGAAGGAAGCTTCATTCCCCCACGGGCCTCTCCATAGTCTGCACATGCTTGCCGACAAGGATTCTAACAAACCTGGAGAGAAAGGTGTGCTCTTAGCTCTCAGCTTTGCTTTGTCACCCTCTTGGTACCTTGAGTTCGGCAAGCACCATAGGGAGCATTTCCCAGATTTCCCTGGCTGATCACTAACTGGGGGCTAAAATTCCAATAACAAGAATGTTGGAGGTGGGGTCCCCACCCAGGCCCTCATTCCAGGGGAAGGTGGCACTTCCCAGAGAGCCAGGGAAGAGCCCCCCTGGTGCCGCCTTCTCTCTGTACCAGCTCTCAGCCTGAACGTGGCTGAAACAGCTGGAGATGAGCACTGGCTGGGCCACCTGCCAGCTATGTGACTTTGGAGAGGTTATTTAACCTCTGTTCCTTAGTTCCCTCATGTGCAGCCGAGGGGTGGTAATAGTGCCTATCAGCTGGCACTGACTGGAGACGACTGGGCTAGCACATGTGGCACACTGGGTGTAGGCACACGGAGCACACTCCCTACAGGTGACCTTGCCTATTTCCCCATAGCTGGGATTCTACCTCAGCTGCAAAAGTCTCTTCAGACCAACACCGCTCGGATGTCAAGAATCTAGTCACCAAATGTTGATGAAATATAAACATAATAATCTAAGTTATGTGATTTCTTGGTAAGACTTTCTAACGGGGGGCAAAATTCATTTGCATAAATCAAGACAGAAAAATTCAAAGGGATGTGTGGGCATCATGAAGCCCACATGGGTGCTGTTTGGACTGTAGGTGACTTGCTGCAGAGCTGGTGGAGACACACCTGCAGGCAGGACTGGAAATCCACTTTGCCCATCTTCAAATGAAGTGATAGAGGGAGGAGCTGCACTTCCCGGAGGATGGGGATGTCCCGGGATGTTGGGGACATATCCTAGTGCTCTGCCAGGCCGTCCCATCTCATGTCACCTTAGGTGGAGAGCGATGGACCGTCACTCAGCTCACTGACTTTTTTCTCATGTCCGAGGTACTTGATAAGATATTTGATTTGATGTTGAAGAGCAGACAAAGGTGGGGACAGTGTGTGGCACAGTGACTGTGCTTTCTGGGAGAAGTAGTAGGACACATACAGGCAGCCTGTGGCAGGCTGTCTAAGGAGGCAGAGGTGGTGAATGGGGGAGAACACTCCCCTGGGTCAGAAGCTGGATGCCTGGATGGGGCACTTGCTCAGTGTTTTAGCAGGGTGAATGGTGCTTTGGGCACAGGGACAGCAGGGGCAGTGGTGGAGAGAGAAGTGACCTGCAGCTGTTTGGTCCCCTTCTCAGGGGACCCTGGAGTAACTGCTTTCCTACCCAAAGAGCCTCCTCCATGAGATGTCCTGACTCCTTTCATTGGGGACTAGGGATACGGAGGAGCCCAGGGGGCAGAGATAGGAAGTCCAGATATCTAGAAGGCAGGGGGAATGACTGCAGAGGAGAGGAGGGCAAGGATCTGGTATCTGCGTGGAGAAGCCGAGAGCAGACCTGTCACCTGGCTTTCTGGAGTGGGTGGCAGGCACAGAAGCTGATGAAATTCTGGCAGAGCTGAGGGCTGCTGGCTGTAGCCAGAGAGTCAGATGAGGGAGGAGGGAGAATGAGACCACAGGGCCCAACTGGGGTTTCAGGGTGACTCTGGTGGCACCTGTAGGGATGTTGGTGCCGTTGCCCCACTATCACCATACCAGGAAGATACCACATGGGAGAGCAGGACTGTGGCCAGGAGTGATGGAGGGGCAGAGGCGGGAGTAGCACTCAAGGAGTGGCTGCAGGGTGCTCGTCCCTCCTAAGCTGCCCCCTTCACCCCTCAGCATTTAACCCTATCAGCTTCATCCTCCAGTGGCTGCTGTTGCCTCAGGTGCTGGGGGCCACAGCATGCATGTTCTTTCCCTCTTTCTGTTGTCTCTTTCCTGTGGGAAGACCCATCTTGGCCTCCAGCCAAGGCAGGGACCCAGATGTCCTCGGCTCCTCCCAAAACTACCACTCATGCCCACCCTGGGGCTGTTTTCTCTGAGCTGGGCCTTGTGCCCTTGGCAAGAGGCTCCATGGGCTGAGATGATCAAACACTAGATTCTGGACTAATTTCTGATGACATTTCGATTTGTAAATTGCTCTGACAGCTCTGACAGGTTCCCCCACACCCCTCCCTTCTCCACGCAGATCACTCTCTGGTGGCTGAGAGATGGGGGGTAGACCTGCCTGTGCCCCGCCTTCCAGCTCAGGAGGCTCCAGTTGACTCCTACCACCAGATGGGCAGCCAGCGGAATGTGAGCAAGAGGCCTTGGGGAGCTCCCCAGTATTGGAAGCTGGACAGAACAGTGTGGGCATGTGGCAGCAGAGAGGCGCACCCACTTTCTTTTTCTTTACCCTTTACTTCCCCTGTCTTAAGATGTCTGTTTCCTTTCAAGTTTTCTTTTGTTAGAATTCACTTTGGGACATTTTACTCAGATAGTGTGTATAACTTATATATTTTTTCTCTTAATTTGTTTATTAAATCATAACTGTACATTAATGCATTTGTGGGGTACAATGCACTGATTTTATATACAATTTGGAATGCTTATATCAAACTGGTGACCATAGCCTTCACCTCACTTAATTATTGTTAAGACATTTATACTCTACTCTTAATAGATTTGACATGTACCCTTGCAATATGCACCATAGTTGAGGTTCCACTGATCGCTCTCCGTCTACCTGGCCTCCACCCTCCCCTCCCCTCACCCTCCTCTTCCCTTCTTCATCCTGGGCTATAGTTCTGTTTTACCTTTTGTATTAAAATGTGGGTGATTATATATTGGTTTCATAATAGTACTGAGTACTTTGGATACTTTTTCTTCCATTCTTGAGATACTTTTAGAATATGATCGAGCTCCATCCATGTAAACATAAAAGAGGTAAAATCTCCATCTTTCTTTAAGGCTGCATAATATTCCATGGTGTACATATACCAGAATTTATTAATCCCTTCATGGGTCAATTTATTAATCCATTCATGGGTCCAGCTCCATCCATGTAAACATAAAAGAGGTAAAGTCTCCATTTTTTTTAAGGCTGCACAATATTCCATTATATATATATACCACAATTTATTAATACATTCACGGGTCATGGGCCAATCCATTCAGCACTTGGGCTGGTTCCATGACTTGGCAATTATAAATTGGGCTGCAATAAACATTTGGTACAAATACCTTTGTTGTAAAATGACTTTTGGTGTTCTGCATATACATCTAGTAGAGGAATTGCAGGATTGAATGGCAGGTCTACCTTTAGTTCCCTAAGTGTTCTCTAAACTTCTTTCCAAAAGGAATATATTAGCTTGCAGTCCCACCAGCAGTGCAGAAGTGTTCCCCTTTCTCCACATCCATGCCAACATCTGTAGTTTGGGGATTTTGTTATGTGGGCTACTCCTACTGGAGTTAGATGATATCTCAAAGTACTTTTGATTTGCATTTCTCTGATGATTAAAGATGATGAGCATTTTTTTCATGTATCTGTAGGCCATGCACCTGTCTTCTTCAGAGAAGCTTCTGTTCAAGTCTCTTGCCTTTGATAAGCCTATCAAAAACATAAATTGGGGGAAAGATTCCCTATTTAACAAATGGTGCTGGGTAAGTTGGCCAGTGATTTATAGAAAACTGAAACTGGACTCCCACCTTTCACCATTAACAAAAATTGATTCTCACTGAAAAAAAGACTTAAACTTAAGACATGGAACTATAAAGATACTTGGAGAGAGTGCAAGGGAAACACTTGAAGAAATTGGCCTGGGAGAATATTTTATGAGGAGGTCCCCCTGAGCAATTGAAGCAACACCAAAAATTGGGATCTGATCAAACTGAAAAACTTCTGCACAGCCAAGAACATAGCAAGTAAAGCAAGCAGACAGCCCTCAGAATGGGAGAGGATATTTGCAGGTTTTGTTTCTGACAAAGGTTTGATAACTAGAATCCACAGAGAACTAAACTAAACTAATTAATAAGAAAAGAACAAGTGATCCTATTTCATTGTGGGCTTACATATTTTGTGAGGGTTCTTTCTTCCCTCGGCTGAAGCTGGGAATTGTAGTTCTTACTGATTTTTCCCTCGGTAATCTTTGGATAATGTTTCACCGCCTTTTAGCATTTTGTGGTATGGATAAGATGTCTGGGTACTGTTTCTTTCTTGTTTCCATTTGGGCAATCTGTTCTTTCTTCCCACCATTCCAACAAGGACGGTTCAGGAATTGGCCCAGAATATATTTGGGTTCTTGTTTGTTTGTTGTGTTTTCATGCATCCTGTCTGGTTGACAGTGAAATCTTTCAATTTGGAATTCAAGACTCTCTTTTGCCTCCAAAAAAAATTTTTTTTCTGTAATTGTGTCTGTAAATATTACTTCTCTGCCTTTTCCTTTTTATCCTCCTAGAAAACATTTATTTTCTTGCCAAGCTTCTCCTATTTCTGTTCTATAAAGTTCCTTATCTTTGCTCTTGTGATGTATGGGCCTTGTCTTGAAGGGATGATTTCTTTTGTTTCATCTTCTAGAATTCTAATGTGGTCCTTAGCAGTGACTTCTGGTTTTAACTTCATGTGTTAAAATTGAAGATAGAAACTTTAAAAACACCTATGGTGCATAATGCAAGGGTGCATGTCAGATCTATTAGTATAGAGTATAAATGTCTTAACACAATAATTAAGTAAACAAGATGAGGTATGTATTAACCAGTGTGATGTAAGCATTCCTAATTCTATATGAAATCAGCACATTGTACCCCATAAATGCATTAATGTATACATGACCTATGTGTTTATGATTTAGTAAAAAAAAAAAAAGAATAAAAAATCTGACTATTCCATTTCACTTTTGTTCTGTAATTGTTTGCTACAGGAGTTGTTCTCTGACCTCTTCCGTGTGTTCTCCCCGCAGAAGCCACCTTTCTCTTTGCCTGGCTTAACCTCGCTATTCAAGGAACTGAGGTTCCAGAAGTGGGCTGTGATATTTCTCTGCCTGACTTGGAGTAACTTTCTCTAGCACCCCTCCAGAGGCAGCAGCTTTGACTCTGCAGAGGTGGCTCAGAGTCTTGGGGGCACTCGGGAGAGGGGGGAGAGGATGGCGTGGGGCCGTCAGGCCCTCTGGTTGTCACTTGGGAGGATGTCAGCCCAGAGTAGGCATCCCTCAGAAACCACAGCCTGGGACACCGTGATCAGCTCATACCTAAGAGTGACTTCTAAAGATATTCTTGGGAAGAACGAAATCCTTGTTTGATAAATACACTATTAATATATCTTACTAATATGCCATTATTAACATTCATGGTTGTTTTTCTTTCATTTTTGTTTTATGAGTTTAAAGCTATATTGGTAGAGAACTTTTAAAATTGTATTTTCTTTCCTCCACAGTTGAATACCAAGTAAGAGCTATGTAAATTTACAGAAGAGCATTTGTTAGCTAATTAACCAGTGATGTAGGGCGATGCACGGTACCCATCTGCAACATTTTAAAAGGAAACGCTCATTGCTTGATTGCAAGTGAAGCTTTCTTGGATTGCATGGATGCTGTTGAATCATCTTAGCCAAGATGCCGGAAGCCAGGCATCACTGTGGCAGTACTTGTTCCCCTTGCTTTGGTGGCTGGCCCACGTGGCACACTCACAGTGAGAGCCATTCTCAGACCTCTCTGAAAGCCACAAAGGAAGCTGCTCCTCATCCACCGGGAATGGGAGTTCCAGGAGGCACCGTGTGCACCTACAGCGTCCCAAGGCCACCTCTCCTGCATCATGTGGTGGACGTGCCATAGTCCTTCCAAAGACAGAAACCAACAGACAGGAAACAAGACAGAAACTAACGGAATCCCTATGGCTCCTAGACTGCTCAGAGTTACCAGCCAATAACGTCCTTCTTAACCCAAATCAGTCTCTGCTCATTTTCTGTCATGCAAGAATCCAGACTATTAAACACACACACACAAGCACACACACTCTCTCCTGCTAGCTCATTAAATATACATTAGTCAAATTTCTAATGTAATTACAGAGCAGGGCTAGTTGAAGGGGATGCAGAATAACATAAGATCCGTCCCTTCCTATCAAAGACATTAGTTTCTCCTTGATGAGTCAAGACGTGTTTTGGATTACGTACACAGTACCAAATAACAGGTCAGTTTAGAAGAGATGGTCAAGGCTAGAACAGGAACCTTCAAGTATTGGCCTTTGCTCAATGGCTAGTTCCAGGGAGTAGAATCACAGGTCATTTTCTACTAATAGTATTTACCTAGAGCCATAATATACCCAGAGTTAGGACTCAAACACTCTCATTTTTCTGCAGAGGAAACTGAGGTCCAGGGTAGAAAATTGCCCCAGGAAGGCCCATTGTGAATTTTTAGTAGCTCTGCGATGCTCTTGCTTTCTTCTTTCCAGAAGAGCGTTTTGCCACTTTGCTTGGCTTTCAGCTGGTATTTTTGCTGTACAGATAGAATCCAAGTACCCTGGTGTAGATCTCCAGCTATCTGGATATTGTGCACATTGAGTCTGCCCTCCACATTGTGAACTTAAAGGAGCACCACACTGCCTGTACTTGCTGTGTTTGTTTGCTGGGACTTCCCTAATAAAGTACCACAGACTGAATGGCTTAAACAACAGAAATTATTTTTTCTCAATTCTGGATGCCAGAGGTCCCAGATCAAGGCGTCCGCAGGTTTGGCTTCTCCTCAGTCCCCTCTCTTGGGCTTGCAGAGGGTCCCTTTCTCCCTGTGCTCACATGGCTCTTCCTCTGCGTGCATGTCTGAACCCCCAGACCCTCTGCTTATGAGGGACACCAGTCATATTGTATTAGGGCCCCCCCCAAGGAAGGCAATTTCCTTCCTTTTTTTTTTTTTTTTGATATAGCGTCTCAAGCTGTTGCCCTGGGTAGAGTGCCATGATATCATAGCTCACAGCAACCTCCAACTCCTGAGCTCAAGGGATCTTCTTGCCTCAGTTTTTTCTATTTTTAGTAGTGATGGGGTCTCATTTTCGCTCAGGCTGGTTTGAACTCATGAGCTCAAGCAATCCACCCATCTCAGCCTCCCAGAGTGCTAGGATTACAGGTGTGAGCCAGCATGCCCGGCCCCCCTAGTGATGTTATTTTAACTTAATTACCTCTTTAAAGAGCCTGTCTGCACATATGATCACATTCTTGAGGTACTGGGGACTAAGACTTCAACATAGGAATGGGGGGTCAGAATTCACAGTCATTTAAAATTTTCAAAATAACATCATTGCTTGTACACTGTTGGTGGGAATGTAAATCAGTACAACCATTATGGAAAACAGTATGGAGTTTCTTAGAAAAACTAAAAACACAATTCCCATACGATCCAACTACCCTACTGCTGGGTATCTATCCGAAAGGAAATTAGAATCCTAAGGAGGTATCTTCCCACTCATGTTTACTGCTGCGCCGTTCACAGTAGCTGAGACAGAAAACCAACCTGAGTGCCCGTCGACAGAAGAAAGGTAAAGAACGTGTAGGGTAGACACATGCATTCAGCCATAAAAAGAACGAAAGCCTGGCATTTGCAGTGACAGAGGTGGAATGGAGGACGTGTGTTAAGTGAAGTAAGCCAGGCACGGAAAGAGAAATTTTGCCTGTTTTCCTTCAGGTGTGAAAGTTAACATAACTGATCTCATGGAGACAGAGAATAAAATGGTGACTACCAGAGGCTGGAAGGGAAGAAGGAAGGGGAGGATGCAGAGAAGCTGGTTGATGGGCACAAAAACATAGGTTGAAGGACTGAGTTCTAGGGGCCGACAGGATGGTAGGGGAATTACGATTTGTTGTGGGCCAAGTGTGGCGACTCACATCTCATTTGAGGTCAAGAGTTTGAGATCAGCCTGAGCTAGAGTGAGACCCTGTCTCTACTAAAAATAGAAAAACTAACCAGTGTGGTAGCAGGTGCCTATAGTCCCTGCTACTCAGGAGGCTGAGGCAGGAGGATCTCTTGAGCCCAGGAGCTGTGACCTGTGATGCCACGGCACTTTACTCAGTACAACAAAATGTGACTCTGTCTCAAAAAAAAAAAAAAGATATGTTGTATATGTCAAAGTAGGTAGAAGAGAAAAATTGTAATCTTCCCAATACAAAAAAAAAAAAAAAGATAAATGTTTGAGATAGTGGATATCCTGAATATCCTGATTTGATCATTACACATTCCATATAGGTATCAAAATATCACCTGTTCCCCCCAAAATGTAAAACTATTGTATATCAACAAGAAAAGAAAAAAAGAATGTAGGTAATAATAGAGAAAAAAATCCAAATTTAAAGGAAAAAGCATCATTCTAAGTCCCTGTGTTATAGCCCTTTGTACACTGAGGATAGTACCTCTGGACAGAGACCTGCCCTCCTCCACCTCACCTAAATGCCTCAGCCTGCATCCTGATGTGCCTGCTGTCTGTCAGCCTCCAGTGACAAGAGCCCGGCATCACCCACTTGCCTGTGCTTGGGAGTGTGAGGCTGTCATAAGACATGGCTGAAACCCTAACATGGCTCTAGCCGTGTTCACAGGGCTGAAACTGTCTGGGCCATGGAATAGGTGAGGTCCTTTTTCTCATCTCCCGTGGTTTTGTTGTTGTCAAGGGAATAGTAATGTGTATATCAATATAAATTACACTAAATATTGTATTGGCAGTAGTAGTACAATTAGTATGCATCAATCATACATTTGGGTCTCTAAACACTTATCTATGGTCCCAACAATCACTCTGTTAATTATGAACACACATTTCATGCTGGGCAAGGCTCTTAGGTTTTTTAAGCCTCTCTGAGCCTTAACTTCCCTATTTTCAAAATGAAAACAATATAAAGAAAACCAACTGTGGTAATGGTGGATGTGGCCTGGCTTGTAATCTAGGAAATGCAAATCCCATAAAAAACAATAGTGTTCTGCCCAGGGGAACTGACGTGAGCACTGCGGCAACAGCAGCCTGTCCCCCTGCAGAAGTACAAAGACATGTATAGGCATGACTTGCAGATAGCACAGAACCTCAGTAAAGAAAAATACGGTTCAGTTCAGAGTGGGCAAACAATCTTGCTCAGCTGTTTATATGGAGGGTTCCTGTCCACACTTAACACCACAAAGAAGTGAATGTTCTCAGCAATGTTGCCTGGGAAATTAGAAGCTGGAGATTGGTAGAGAAAAAAATATAATGAGAAGGAATGTGTTAACAGAAAATCTCAGGAAGAATCGACAATTCCCTTGGCAGACGCAAAGGCAAGTGCTCACAAGCCTGTACCTCTTCTTGCCTGGGGAAGTTTCCACAAAAGATATTCCAGGTCCACTTGTCACCAAGGATATCAAATACAGCAGAACCTCTGTAAGTGACCACCCACAGGACTGTAACAGACTGGTCAACATAAGGAACTAGGCTGTGCTGACACATACGTGTGGTGCATGTCTGGTCTATGAAAATTAGGTCAACTTATGGAGATGGTCAACTATGCAGGTTGTACTGTACATTAATTTCTAACACAGTAGAAATGAAGAAGATAGGATTTAAGCTCAAAGGGCTATTAAAATGGAAATCACTGAGAAAATAAAATTGTAGGAGGTGCCCATTATTGTGTGAGTTGATTATATTGTTAACAGCTGCTGCATGATCGCGCTCTCACTGACAAGGCCTGTTTTGTGTGGTACTTCTAGTTCTGACATTGCAATACCAGCAATCTCTGGCACATAGTCCGCCCTTGAAAGCACTTTTCCTAGGGTGAGTTTGCAAACTTAATTTTCATGCCTTGTATGACAGCTCTAATGCTCATTCCAGGAAAAGAGTTCCAAAACTGCTTTGAAGGGTGCACTAGGCACTGGTGTCAGTGCCCAGCTTGCCAGCGGGACACTTCAAGGGTGACTGTAGTATATTCAGCAACCAGGCGTGTAGCACGTTCTGAGGATGAGTTCATGAACTTAATTGTCTGAACTCAATGTGGATTTTCTTCTGCCTCCGCCACCCCTGAGACAGCAAAACCAACTCCCCCTCTTCCTCCTACTCAATGTGAAGATGATGAGGATGAAGGCCTTCATGATGAGCCACTGCTGCTTAATGACTAGTAAACATATTTCTCTAACTTATGATTTTCTTAATAACAATTTTTTCTCTAGCATACTTCCTTGTAAGAATACAGTATATAATATATTTCCATACAATGTATGTGTTAACCAAATACTTATGTTACTGGTAAGGCTTCTGGTCAACAGTAGGCTATTCATAGCTAAGTTTCTGAGGAGTCAAAAGTTACATGTGGATTTTTGACTGAGCGGGGGACCAGTACCCCAAATCCCCCATTGTTCAAGTATTATATTATACTAATATAATATATATTAAATCACATTTATGATTATGACTATAATAATTACGACTATACTATAAAGTATTTTAACATCTTATTTTATAATATAGCATAAAACAAAAGAAGAAAAAATAGTATTACCAGTTACATCTATACCTTAACCCAGATGTCCTCAACTTTTTTGGAACCCTGGACTAGCTTTAAAGGGAGGACAATTTTTTCATAGACCAGTGGGAGGAGTGGGGATCAGTTTCAGAATGATTCAAGCACAGTGCATTTATTGTGGACTTTATTTCTATTATTATTACATTGTAATATATAATTAAATAATTATGCGATTCACCTTAATGCAGAATTAATGGGTGCCTTGAGCTTGTTTTCCGGGAACTAGATGGTCCTATCTGGGGATGACAGGAGACAGTGACAGATGAAGCTTTTTATTTGCCTACTGCTCACCTCCTGCTGTGCTGCCCAGTTCTTAACCAGTGACTGACCCGTACCAGCCATGGCCTGGGGGTTGGAGACTGCAGCCTTAGCCATGTTCCCCTCCATGCTCTCTCCTTATTAGTGTAGTTCAGTGATTTTTTTCAACCAGTGTGCCCTGACACCCTGGTGTGCCATGAAAGTTTTTAAAGTCCATTAATTAAATTAGTTTCAAAAGAAGTTCAAAGCACAGTAAGTATATCCTTTTTTTTAACTCTTTTTCTCTTGATCAACATAATTTAAGTGTGCTGTGGAAGTTCAACTATAGGTTCAAGCATGCCATGAGATTAAGAAAAAAAAAAAAGGTTGAAAAATGCTGGTGTAGTTGATGGCAAAGTCCATTATTTGCTACCACTTCCTGGGGCTACAATATGGCCATCAACAGGAGGGAAATATTTTTTGCTACATTGTCTCACATGGTAATTAAGTGCAAGATGCATTACTTTTCTAACCTCAGATCTCTGAGCTTTCTCAGACATGGCAGAACTTGGGCACTGCAAGGCCAGAGGCAGAGTCTGTGCAGATGCCTGTGGTGGCATCTCCAGAAGGGGAGCATGAAGAGCCTGGCTTGAGGAGCAGCCTTGCTGGAGCCATGAGGACCTCCAGAAGCAGGGCTTGTCTTTCACCTACTGGGAAAGACTTAAATCCTATATCCTCAAAATGCTAAAAGCCAAGGCTGAGTGTGAGTGTGGGTTCTATTTACATTCCAAATATACAGTTTTGACACCTGGATTTGTTAAGACTCTACTGTGTGGAATATTCACAGGGCTTGCTGAACAGGCCGCACTCCCACACCTGGCAAGTCGACTGGTCACCTGGAAGTAACATACTGCACGTAGTGCTTAAGCCTGCTTGTTCCCAGAATGTCCATCCAGATGAAAGAAATGATAACGATGATGAAAAGGAGTTCTCTCCTTCCTTCCTTTCGAGGCAGAGTTTCACTCTGTCACCCTGGATAGAGTACCATGGCATCCTAGCTCTTAGCAACCTCAAACTCTTGGGCTCAAGTGATCCTCTTGCCTAAGCTTTCTGCGTAGCTGGGACTACAGGTACCTGCCATGGTGCAAAAATGCTCAGCCAAGTTTTCTATTTTTAGTAGAGATGGGGTCTTGCTCTTGCTTGAGCTGGTCTTAAATTCCTGAGCTCAAGCAATCCTCCCACCTCGGCCTCCCAAAGTGCTGGGTTTACAGGCATGGGCCACTGTGTTGGCCACAAAAGGAGGTCTTTCTGGTGGCGAGTGCACTGGGAATTGTCAAAAGGCCTCACCCAAGATCAAGTTACACACATGCACATCCATAAATACACATCACTGCTTACACTTTTCTCCCAGTAGAGAACTTTGACAGTAGATTTATTTAGAGAAACCTTTTCTGTAGACTATATTGCTTCTGCTCTAGGAAACAAATATCAGATGCAGCTTAATGGGACTGCGTTGGGGAAACAAAGCAGCAGGGATAAGGGGAGCCCAGGGTGGAGAGTAGATTTGGGGTTTGGGCTTATCAGATGCAAAAGGGCGAGTCTGTCTCCTTCCATGAGTGCTCTCTGTCTGACATCTGCTTTTTCTCAT
>NW_003852589.1:2407404-2417251 GCF_000181295.1 Otolemur garnettii
TTACAGAGAATGAATAAATACATGCATTTATCTTGCACCAGGTAATTGGCTGTGAAGCATTCTGTGATCCTTTCATTAGGGTGATGAGATCCAGAAATAGATGCCAAGTATGTTTGTTAGAAACTGATGGGCCTTTCTGAGCTATAAAACTCCCTGTAAGTGCAGAGTTTTACAGCAGTTCGTGTTGAATGTGTGTGAGTGTGTGGGTGCAGGTGAGTTCTGGAGGGAGCAATGAGGAAGATGAAAACAGAAACTAATTCTTTCTTCCACCTGCTTAGATCCTTCTTAGGGATGAAAATACATAAGCAGTGTAAGTCGCTCTTTTTGTGGTGATCCCCGGATTTCTTTCCTTTTTCCTCTAATGTTCCTGTGGGCTGAACACACCTCGTTCCTCTGTTCCTATGAGCCCTCTCTCTGCAGCGTCCAGTAACGTCTCCTTACTTTGCCAGACGTGTGGCAAGTGACCCAGCACTCACTGTCTTCCTCCTGCAGAGTTGCAGACTAGGTTTTGCTTAATTATAATCTGCATATTCGGAGAGCTTACTTGGGCTTAGAGAGGGTAGCAGTGTAGTAGACAGGATTTCGGCCCCTGTGGTCCCCCCACCAACATGGTGTCACATCTGCCAACATGATGTTGTGGCAACAGAAAAATACAAATAGGGATTTCAGTACCTGGAAGTGAGGTGCAACTGTAAGAGGCACTGTAAAAGGGAACATGGCTTTGAGATCAGGCAGCGAGAAGAGGCTGAAAGATGATTTTTTAAATGGCTTTCAGCAGAGAGTAGATACGGACGTTAAAGATTCTGGTCGTGAGAACTGAAGAGAAAGTGACAGAAATCCTAAATCCCCTTAGAGCAGCGGTTCTCAACCTATGGGTTGTGACTCCCTTTTAACAAGGAACATACATGGCGGCATTAGGAAGGTTGAGAACCACTGCCTTAGAGAATGCCCATGGCACCACACACAGAGTGACCAGGGCAGTCTGGGTTATGGTCTACGGAGAGAGCTCACAGGCTGGACTACAGGGATGCTGCCTGTAGCACTTGGTTGGAAGTAAGGAAGTGTTACTGGACACTGCTGAGACGGGACCCGCGTTATGTATCAGCAGAGACTTGTGAAATTGTGTCCTGAAGTTATGTGAAATGCATAACTTCAGAGAGACAAACCTGGTCATTTAGCAGAAGAGATTTCCAAGACAAGTGTTGAAGGCACAGCCCAGATTCATCTTGTTGCATCAGGGAGGAACTGTTAAGCAAAAAGCAACCAGGACTGGATGACTTGGGAAATTAGCAGCCTGTCCAGACAGCAAATCCTGCTACATGGAAGAAACTCACTGTTGGGAAGCTTGCTGCTCAGAAAAGCTGAGAGTGTGGTTGTGCAACCTTCTGAAGGGGCAAACACCTGACTCTGACATCAGAAGGTGACTATCCCTTCAGTGACACAAAGGCTTTTGGAAGACATTGACTGTGCAAAATCAGTAATGTCAACAAATTGAGAAGGGGAAAGTGCAAAAAGTTACGTAATTGTGTCCATAAAAATGAGGTGAGTGAAGACCACAGGTGTCATTTACCAAATTGAGCAGAGGGTCCACGCAAGTCCAAGATGGGTCTCCTTCCTGGTGGAGGCTCCTTCTTGGCACACGTAACACTGCAACATAAAATTCTGCCTTCTGTGAAGGAAGCTGACGCAGAAGCACAGCCTTCGTGATTTTTGCTTTGTCTTTGGGTTTCAGTTCTTTGAATATAGTATGGCTCTCTCTTTTTTTTTTTTTTTTAATTTATTCTGCTTGTTATTTTCTGCTTCGCGGGTCCTTGGTTTAGAGTCTGTCACCAATCCTAGTTTCCTAGTTGTTGTTTCTTCAAATTCGTCTTCTCTCTTGTTCTGTCACTCCACTTTTTCTGGGGTTGTGATCACATGTGTGTTAGAATATTTGATATTCTAGTTCATCTCTTCAAGTTCATTTTGTTTTCTTTATTGTTATTGGTTGGTTGGCTTTACTGTTTTACTCTTTGCATTTCAGGTAGATGATGTCTATTGTCCTACCTTCACTTTTATGCAGGTCACGGAGCTGGGTCTCAGGACTGTGCCATGCACAACTGTCACAGCCCTTCCTCCACCTGAAATGCTTCCCTGGTATCTCCACCGCAGCCTCTGAGCAGAGCTCCATTTCTATTCTTGTTCTCTTGCTTCAGCACTGGGTTTTCTCTACTGCAGTGATTTTCAACCGTGAGAGGATCTTAGGTGTGCTGTGAAAATGTTTAAAGATCATGAATTAAATTATTTTCAAAAGAAGTTCAAAGCACAGTAAGTATTTTCTTTTTTCTTTTCTTTTTTTTTTTTTTTGATTCACAAAATTTAAGTGTGCCGTGGAAGTTTAACTATAGGTTCGAGTGTGCCGTGAAATAAAAGAGGTTGAAAAACACTGCCCTAGTGCCTCAGACTGCAGTGTTTCTGGCTATTTCCTCTGCAAAGTCTGGCTCTCATGTCATAGGGAGATACTTTCTAGGCGAAGTTTTATCAGTGGTGGCTGTCCTGTCCCCAGGTAGTATTATGAGGGAAGCTTTCCCAGGAATCTCTGCAGTCACCCCCATGAGTACCTAGTGGGGTTCCTGGGGGCAGCTGGGAGAAGGTGGTAGCTGCCCTCTGTCTGCAGCCCCCAGACTCCGCACACTCTTACAGTGGCCGCTCTCCGGCTCTTCCGGTGTTTGTTACTGCCCTTGGGAAGCAAATGCCGGGGTACTGTGTGTCCACCTGGTAGCTGTGTTTCTATAAATGCTGGTTTAGTGGCTTGGCCTGTGACCTCAGTTCTCTGATGAGTTACAGCAGCAGTCTCCAAACTTTTTGGTACCAGGGACCATTTTCATGGATGACAATTTTTCCATTGACTGGGGTGGGGGAAGGGTGGTTTGGGGACGATTCAAGTGCGTTACATTTATTGTGCACTTTATTTCTATTACTATTACATTGTAGTATATAATGAGCTAATTATACAACTCTCCATAATGGCGCTCTGAGCTTGTTTTCCTGCAACTAGATGGTCCCATCTGGGGCATTGTGGGGGACAGCAACACCCAGAGTGTGTTGCTCATGTCCTCAGCTCCACCTCAGATCTTTAGGCCTTAGATCCTCATAAGGAGCGCACAGCCCAGACCCGTTGCAGTGCAGTTTGCAGCAGGATTCATGGTCCTGCGAGAGTCCACTGGCGCCACTGGTCTGACCGGATGCAGAGCTTAGGTGCCAGATGCGGCTTCATTGTTGGAGCAAATTAGCACATTTGCTGATGCCTGGTGGGCAGCTACTCTTCTGGCAAATGCCCTTTTCTCCTTCCCTGTCCACAAGGCCCTCCGGAAGCAGTTTTCTTTCCAGCAATAAACCTTTGCCACCTGACCTTAAGGTTATATCAGCTCTCTAGCTCTATGGTACAACTTAGTTTGCAAGAACTCAACCTCCTTGCTCTCCCTGGGACGTCACAGTGGTCCATGATGTTGATGAGATGCTGGTTGGACCTAGTGAATGAGAACTGCAATGGCTCTAGGTTTATTGGGGAGACTTTTCTTTTCTTTCTTTTTTTTTTTTTTTTCGAGACAGAGTCATACTTTGTCACCCTCAGTAGAGTCTATGGGGCATCATAGCTCACAGCAACTTCAAACTGTTTGGCTCAAGTGATCCTCTTGCCTCAGCCTCCTGAGCAGCTGGGACTACAGAGGCCTACCACAACAGCCAGCTAATTATTTAGTAGAGATGGGGTCTTGCTCTTGCTTAGGCTGGTCTTGAACTCCTCAGCTCAGGCTATCCTCCTACCTCAGCCTCCCAGAGTACTAGAATTACAGGCTTGAACCACTGTGCCCAGCTTATTGGAAAGACTTTTGATTGTTGGAGGGTGATAAATAAGTCTCACTGAAATGCAGGAGTCTTCTCATACCTCATTAAAATGTCTAGGGCCCACTGATGCAGGGCCTGTAGAGATATCCCTCTGAGATGGAGGAAAGGCCATTGCATCCAGAGTCTCCTACAACCGAGAGAGATGCACAAAGCTGAGCGGGCTTATATTTTGGAACCAAAACATTTCTCACTTGAGTGTGTCACTTTGGCCCATCTACATTGTGGCTCAAAAAGCTATGACAGGTGCAGGCTGGACAGCAACCTGCTCTGCCACCAGGGCCGTGGGCTTGGGCAAATCCAGCGGTGCCTGAGGCATCCCTCATAGACAGGGATGCTGCCTGGAGCCTTGGGCAGCCCCTGGAGGTGAAGCACAGCGCAGGCCCTTAGGGTTTTGGAACAAAGGCTTGTCATCATTCACAGATAGCTCTTCTTTTTGAGAAACAGCTCCTGACCTGCTGCAGGGCCTTCATAGAAACTCAATGCTTGACCACGGGCCATCACATTACCATGTGACCTGAGCTACCCATCTCAAATTGGGTGTTATCTGACTCATGAAGCCATAAAGTAGTGGGTGCATAGCCACGCTCCATCATCACGTGGGAGTGGTATACACGTATTCTGCATACAGAATAGGTAATAATAGAGGAAGGTAGTTATAAATACTAGCTATGACCAAGTGATCAGTTGGTTACAGAAACCAGCATTGCAATTGTCATCATCTTTCCCCTATTTTTTTAAGAATGTTTGTGTGTCTACAAACATATATTAAGCAATATCTTTGTTTGCTTTCCTGTCTTATTCCTTCAATTTGTACCATAACATGTACCAACTTTACATCAGTGTCTAAGTATCATTGACTTTACATTATAGTATTTAAGTTATGAGATATGAGGAGAAGAATAAATATCCCTTAAAGGCTTTACATCCTTTTTGGGGGCAGGGAATAGTGCATTTTTGGTTGTTCACAGGATACCTGTATCGCATTAGGGGGATTTACAACCTTGCTATTGTCTTTATTTGGAGATTAGGTAAAGTTCAATGAGATGTACGTGGGTGCCAAGTTGACAAGGAGGAAGGCTTGTGATTGTGACTTTTAGGTGTCAGCTTGACTTGACTAAGGGACACACCTACAGCTGGTAAAGCATTACTTTTGGGTATGTCTGTGAGGGTCTAGGAAAGATACTGGCACTTTAATCAGTAGACAGAGTGAGGAAGATCCACCACCCAGTGTAAGCGAGCACCACTCAATTGGCTGAGCACATGGATGGAACAAAAATGCAGAGGAAAAGCAAATTTTCTCCCTCCTCTGGAGCTGGGACTCCTTCCTCCCCTATCCTTGGGTACTAGAAGTCTAGGATCTCCAGTCTTTGGACTCTAAGATTTACAACAGCTGCTCCCAAGATCTTGGGCCTTTGGCCTTGGACTGAGAGTTACATCACCAGCTTCCTTGGCTCTGGGGCTTCCTGACTTGGACTGAGCCATTCCACCAGCTTTCCCAGTCCTTCAGCTAGGTAGTCGGCCTATCCTGGACCTTCTTACGTCTCCAAAATCATGCAAGCCAATTCCCCTCATACATACCCTCTCATCTATCTATTATGTATGTATGTATCTGTATCTATCATCTATATTTATCTATCTATCATATCTATCTATCTATTGTCTATCTGTATGTATGTATCTATCATCTATCTATCTATCAATCATATCTATCATATCTATAAATCCTATCTATCCTATCTATCTATCTATCTATCTTCTGTGCTATTGGTTCTGTACCTCTCAAGAACCCTGACTAATGTATCAACTTTATTACATATTCTATTTCCATTTGCATTTAGGTATAGTTTAGGATTTTTTGTAGTAGTCTGTTGTTTATTCATGCACTAATATCACGCCATTCTAATGTTAGATTTATACTATATTTTTATGTCAACTAGGACTAGTTTTTCTATTGTTACCTTTTTTAAGAAAAATCAATCTGCTCTTGCTTCTGAATTTCCATGTTAACTTCAAAATCAACTTGCCCTGCTTTATTAAATTAAATTAAAAACACTCAGTGTTGACATCTTAATGATACCATGCTCTCCCAGTTGACAACCTAATATGTTCAAGTCAACCTTTTTGTCCATCAGAAAAAATAATTTTTAAATAATTTTCCTCATATAAGTTTTGCACTTTTTTTGGTTAAGATACTTTCTGGTATCTTATTTTTTTTTTTTATATTGCAAAAGGTCTATTATTTTCCATTATGTCTTCTACATGATTACTACTGGAATATATAAAAGCTAGTATAAATTTTATTTTCTAAATGTTTAGGGCTGAAAAATAGTAATATAATGAATATTAGCATTTTTTATCTAGAAATTTATTTATTCTAATAATTTATCATTAGTTTCTTTGGGATTTTCCCATTATATTAAATGTCATCTTCAGGTTGTGATAGTTTCAGTTGTTCTTTCTCTGGACATGATGTGCCAGTATGAGCAAGATGATTGACACCATCAGTATGAACAAGAAGTCTTACTGCTGACACCGAAGCCAAAGCAAAGCTACAGCAAAGCTTCTTCATTAAGTATATTTGCTAATACTTCCTTTGTTTGTCAATACCAAATAACCAATGGTGATAAAATACATTGATTGGTTTTTTGAATGTAGGACTAACCTTACAATCCTGGGATAAAACCACTTTGGTCATGATTAATAATAATACTTTTCATATATTGGTGGATCTAAATGTCTAATATTTTAAATAATATCTTCATTATGTACATAAATGAAATTGGCCTTTAATACTTTTCCTCAATTGAACTAGGAAAGTTTTAAATATATGGATTTTTCTGGCTTTATAAATATTTGGGGAATATAATTTCTGTTATACTCTCATGTTATTATTTTTCCCACAACTATTTGGTAATGCAAAGAGATCAAGCCATTCATGCTAGCACTGTTTTCATCGGAAGGCTAGTTTGGGTAGTATTATTTCAAGCATGATAGATTGCATTGTTCTAGAAAGTTGTCCATTTTATTTAATTTGCCTGTTGGAAGGGCAGCAACGGTTGTTTCCTCCTTTTTTAAGTTCTCATTTGTTTTTTGCTACTCTTGTTTTTTTTGCAATTATTAGTTTTATCAAGAATTTATCAATTTTATCAGTCTTCTCAAAGTAGAAGCTTATTCTCTATATTACATGTTTAATTTTTATTTCATTATTTTCTGTTCTTTCATTTATAATTTTTCTTTTTCTATTATATGTGAAAAATGAAGAGATATACCATGCTCATAGACTAGATACTTAATATTCCAAAACAATCCCAACCAAAATTCCCACAGATTTCTTTATGTTGTGAAATTTGATTCTGTACCTTATGGGACAGGTAGGTATGAGCAAACGAAGAGAAATGACACACTGGGGAGTGTATTTGCATCTTTTACAACAGAAAAATAAAAGTTTTAGAAATCATTTCAAATCAATATGAAGAAGATTGACAACCTAATTTTAAAACACGACAATGACATGAGTAGTCAGGTCATGAATGAGGAGAAAGAAATGGGTCTTAACCATAAAAATGATGTTCAACCCCATTTAAAATATTTAAGCTGAAAATTAATAAAGTAAAAATGTACAGAATTACAACAAAAATTGAGAAGCCCATGAAAAAGAAAATTTTACTAAAAGAAAATTTTACTAAAAGAAAATTTTAGTAATGAAGAAGCCAATCACACCAAAAATTAGTCAGGATAATTTGGATTATCCAAGGATAAGGAACATTTGAATAGCATAATTAGCAAGCTTGCATTAATGAAATATGTAGGAATTTGTACCAGTTAGAGAAGATATAAAATGTTTACTGAAATTGGAAGGTGGTAGGCTACAAAGGCAAGCTGAATGAAAACCAAATAATCAACTTTATATACATAATATTACAGTCTCTAATAACAATTCAAATAAAAAAATCAATGCTAAAATATAGCCAAAAAGCCGTATTCCTTTGGAAATGAAAAATCATGCTACTAAATAATTCAAAGGGTGTGGAAATCATAATGGAAATCATGAAATATTTATAAGTGAATGATAAAGAATGATTACATATCAATACCTGAGTGATGCTGCTAAAATGGTAATTAGAGGGAAATTTAGAATGTCAAGGGCATCCATTAGAAAAGAAGTATTGACCATTATTAAACTAAGTTTTCAGATCAGAAGAGTATAAAAAGAATAAAATAATCTCAACAAAAGCAGAGTAAAGTAGACAAAGCACAAGGAGATATCAGTGAAGGAGGAGGCAAAGAAGCTGTGAAAATGGTCAGTAAAGTCAAGAGTTAGTTCCTCAAAGGGGGCGAGTCGTAAGCTAGACATCTGCCATGACTAGCCAAGGAAGAAGGTATGAGAAAATAATGTTAGAAGAACTGTATCATCAGATACAATAATAAGAGGAAATCTTTGCCATTACTCCTCATATATTAAATGAAATATATACTTGTCTAGAGTGTATGAAAGTACCAAATTGCCCCCCAAAATAAAAAAGAGGAAACCCAAATTGTCCAGTAACATTGCAGAAATTAAATTCAGAACCTCTTCCACATTGTCCCCCAGATGGCACCAGGCTTATGGCGTTTCAAGTGGGTCTTAGAGGACTTTCAAATCACAAATAATCATGGTTTTAATCAAATTGCTTCATAAGATCTATAAAGAAGAAAGCCTATGAATTTGAATGATGAGGCTAATACAACTTCCATACCAACACCTGAGAAAGATAGAATACTAATTTTAATTAAACAGAGTAATATGGTGGGGGGACCACAGTATGGGATCTGGGGTAGTTTATCCCTGGAATGGTATAACCTGAGAAAATTGGTCAGTGTGACTTACCAATTAAAACATGATGAGAACAAAAGATCTAATTATCTCAATAGTTCTTTAAAATGTGCGATAAAAAGCCATTCATAACAAAATGTTTATTATAATATAGAGATTTTTTATCTTCTGTTTTAAAACTAATATTATATAACAAAAATCACAGCAAACACACTTAGTGGCTAAATTTCAAAAGCATTTTATTCAGGAAAGAATAAGAATGTCTGTTATGATCAATTTTTTCCAACAATATCCTGGAGATCTTACCAAATGCAATAAGAAAAGAAAAAGAGACATAGATTAGAAAGAAATAAAGCATTTATTCATAAACAAGTTTTGTTTTTACATTAAAAACTCAAAAGAATCTAAAGACAACATAAACTGAGTTCCTGTTATGAGTTGCTAGATTCAAGCTCAGTATAAAATATCGATGTTTTGACACTAGCTTTGCTAGCAGTGAACAATTTTACCTTCACATATACCTTCTTTAATGGGCCTGCTTTCTTTTTGTGGATCCAGGTTCTGGCCCATGTCATTTTTCTTCTCTCTAAACAACTTATTTTAACATTTCTTGCAAGGAAGCTCTACTGATAATAGAACCATTATCACCAGATACAATATTAAGAGGAAACCTCTTATTAATGATAAAATCATCTTATCATCTTATCAATGATAAAATCCTTGAATATTTGTTTATTTAAGGAAGTGTTCATTTCTCCTTCACTTGTAAAGAACAATAACACAGGGTAAAGAATTCTGGGTTGGTGTTCTGTTTTATTTTTAATTTTTTTTGTCTTAACGCTAAGTATTTCATTCCACTCTCTGCTAACTTCCCTGTTTCCTAAAGAAAAAGTATCTGATGTAGGTCTTAGTTTTGTTGCTTCATAGGTTTCTATTGTTCTCTGACTTCTTTTAAGGGTTTCCTGTTTGGGCTCAGTGGTTAGGGTGCTGGCCACCTACACCAAGGCTGATGGGTTCGAACCCAGCCCAGGCCTGCTAAAAAACAATGACAACTGCAAATCACTTAAGCCCAAGAGGTTGAGGTTGCTGTGAGCTATGATGCCACGGCACTTTACCAACAGTGACATAGTGAGACTCTATCTCAAAAAAAAA
>NW_003852589.1:2417347-2421613 GCF_000181295.1 Otolemur garnettii
AATAGCTCACATCACAAAGTCCCAAAGCTGCAAATGCCAGCAGAGATGTGGAGAGAAGGGAACACTTTTACACTGTTGGTGGGACTGCAAGCTAATACAGCTTCTTCATTTTTTTTTGCAGTCTTTGGCTGGGGCTGGGTTTGGACCCTCCACCTCCGGTATATGGGGCCAGCACCCTATTCCCTTGAGCCATAGGCACTGCCCTAATACAGCTTCTTTGAAAAGAAGTATGGAGAAGACTCAAAAAGCTCAGAATAGCCCTTCCATTTGATCTCATAATTCCATTACTAGGCACTTACCCAGAAGACAAACAATCATTTCATCATAAGGATATTTGGTCTAGATTGTTTATCAAGGCTCAATTTACAATTGCCAAAACGTGAGAAGAACCTAAATGCCCACCAACCCAGGAATGGATTAATAAATTGTGCTATATGTATACCATGGAATACTATTCAGCCATGAAAAAGATGGAGACTTTATATCTTTTGTATTCAACTGGATGGAGGTGGAGAACATTCTCATAAGAATGGAAAAACAAGTATCCAATATACTCAATACTAATATGAAGCCAGTAGATGAAGTAATACATGCCCATATGAGAGAAAAACTCAACTTTATTTGAGTTGAGGGGAGGGGGAAGGAGGATGAATGCGTTCTGACTTAATGGGCACAATGTAAGGGCATATGCCACACCTCCTGGGTGCGGGGCACAACTACAACAGGGACCTTACCCAACAAATGCAAACATTGTAACCTAATCACTTGTACTCTCATGCTAATCTGAAACAAAAAAGACTTCCTGTTTGTTTTCCATTTTATGCTATATGAATATGATTTTCCTACACACAGATTTTTGATATTGGTCCTGGTTGGATGTTTTCTGAACTTCTTGGATCTGTGGGTTGGTGTCTTCTTTAATTTTGGAAAATTCTCGGTCGTTATTACTTGAAACATCCTTCTTTTTCTCTGTCTGGCACTCTCACTGTACATAAGTTGCACCTTTTGAAATTGTCCAATGAGTCTTGGATGTCTTGTTCTCTCTTTTTCAGTCTTTCTTTCTCTTTCAGGCATTCCAGTTTTGGAAGCTTCTTTTGGCATTTTCTCGAGTTTGCCGATTCTCCTCTTAGCCTCTCCCCTTAGCCTCGTCTATCTGTTGATAAACTCATCAAAGACACAGTTTGTCTTTACAGTGTCTTTGATCCTTGGCGTGTCTACCTCTCTGATTACATCACTCATCTGTTCTTGTCTGCTGTCTACTTTTTCCATTACAGTCATAGCATATTAATTGCAGTTGTTAAAATTCCGGTCTGATAATTCCAACTTCCCTGCCATGTCTGAGTTTGGTCCTGATGCTTGCTCTGTCTTTTAAAACTATGTAAATTTTTGTTGGCCAGACATGATGTATTGGGTAAGAGGAACTGGGGTAAATAGGCTCTTGGGTAAAGCTTTATGTTCCCCTGGCCAGGGGCTAGGCTGTGTTTACTGTGTGCTGTCTTTGTAGGCATCAGAAACTGAAATTTCCTCTTCTTTATGGCTCTCATTTTGGGGGGTGTTTCCATAAAGATTTCTTTTAAAATAAAATCTGAAGTACACAGTTCCTGTTATTAGACAAGAACTCTACTGATAAAGTGACAAGAAGTAGGTGGAGGAGAAGTGGCCTCGGGTCCTAGACTAGGTCTCAGTATTTCAGTGAGCCATTGCTTCTTAGTCTCCTCCCCAGGTGTGAGAGGCAGGCTAAAGGGGGCTGGAGTTGTGTCTTTCCACAATTGATTTAGGCTCTAGGAAGACCACAGTTATAGGCTATGGCAGTATGGTTTCCCTCTGGGGCAGTCCTTAAGACAGAATGCTCTGGGTTTATTTCAGAATGGCTGCTTTCTCTGCCTGCTGTTGAAGCCTGAGAGTATTTTTCTCTGTTCTCACTGTGAGAACTCAGCAGAGCTCCTGTAGGGAAAACTCGTAAAAGTGTGGGCTCCCCCCAACCAAGACTTGGCTCCCCTGGAGTCTTCAACTCTCAGGTTTGTCCAAGGCAATTTTAACTGTCAAGTTGTCCTCTAGCAATTCATCAGTGACAGTTCTGGTTTCCTACCCTGGCACTGGCTATAGTGGTCATTTTTGCTCCAGGGTTTTTTCTCCAGTAAGATGTGATTCTCTGTATTTGCCTGTTCACCTTTCAAATTTCGGAGGAAGTGTTTTTTTTCTGTGACCTCAATTCTGTGTTAGATCGAAGAAGAGGTGTTGATTTTAAGTTTCTTCAACATTTTTCCTATTTTTAGGACAGGAATGATGACTTCCAAGCTCCTTATATGCCAGCCCAGAAACCAGAAGTGTAGCATTTAGTTGAATGACAATAATCTTTTAAAATGTGCTGGTCATATTATCAAATAAAATTAGAGCCAGCCCTCTATGTCTTCACATCCGTGACTTCAATGAACTACAGATTAAAAACACTTTAAATAATAATAATTAAAGAATAATGCAATTTAAAAGCAATGAAGTATGATAGCTATTTACATAGTGTTCATGTTGTATTAAGTATTGTAAGTAACCTATAGATGATTTAAAGTATATGGAAGGATATGTCTAGGTTATATGCAAATACTATACCATTCTATGTCAAGGATTTGAGTGTCTGTGAATTTTCGTTTTCTTGGCTGCTCCTGGAACTAATCCCCAGTGGATACCAAGGTTCAACAGTATTAGGTAAATCCAGGACAAAAATATGCAATACCTTTATCAAAAGTAGAAAATTTTATTAAAAGACATGGACCAATAAATAAAAGGAAGAATGTTTGTGGCCTAAAGAACATGAAGATCAGACTATATAATACTGAAATATTATAAAGACCACTCTCACCACACCTACAAATGTACAAATACACAGCTATTTAGACAAAATTCCAGCAGGGTTTTTTTTTAAAGATTTATACAGAAATATAAGTACACATAAATATAAAAGGCATCTTTTAAAAAGAACAAAAAGGAGTGACTAAATCTAATACAAAACATGAATTATTACAAAATTATACAAGTTAAAATATTAGCAGGTGCATAGGCAGCCAGCTCAGTGAAATAAAAAGGAGAGCACAGAATGGAAAAAATGATAATATCAATCAAATAAAAACAAATCTGGACTTAGGAAGGAGATATTTTATTTGAAAACATATTGCCAGGATGTTCCTAGGTGTGCCACTGGGTCAGCATCACTTAATGATTAGCCAATAATTGGTCAGCTTTATGCTTAAACATCTTGATTCATTAAGGCTGATAGTTCTCTGTCTGAGGTAGGAAATAGTCTAATGTTCAGGCACCTTACAGTCCTGCTCTGGCCTCTGCTTACGTTCTCAATTGTCCTTTGAACATTACATTCAGTTAGAGATAGGAGGTGTCTTAGCCCTTTTAGAATACTTGAGACTGGGTCAGTCATAAGGAACAGAAATTTATTTCTCATAGTTCTGGTGTCTGGGAAGTCCACAACCAAAGTGCTGGCAACTGATGAGGGTTGGGTCTCTGCTCCCAAGATGGCGCCTTGAAGGTTGTACTCCCCAAGGGAGGGACATCGTGTCATTATGGCAGAAGGGTGGAAGAAGGCAAATCCACTCCTGCAAGCTTTTCATACAGCTGTGTTAATCTTGACCCAAACAGCTCCCATGCCCACCTCCCAACTCCAGTGCATTGGAAATTCAGTTCCTAACACGTGACTTTTGGGGGCACATTCAGACCATGACAGGTCGTCTGACACATTTCTTATTTCAATAAATATTAATAAATATCCATAAATATTCTTTGACAACATAGCTACATAACATTTTATATTATTTTAAACATACTCTTTTAACTCCAATATTCAATATTTTAAATAATGTTCAGACAGACTTTTAAAAAAACTGTATTCATATTTTTCTTCTTTACAACCCTGAATTATTATAAATATACTGCCAGTGGAGTGTGATCAATCTCAGATACCCACAACTTTAACAAAAGCCTTTCAGAATTATCTCCCACTCTCCTGTGCCCGCAAAGTAGGAAATTTAGTTCCTCCGTTGTATGGGGCCCAGAGCTTATAGTTCTCTCTGAGCCTTTCACCGGGTTCTTCCCAGTATCACACTTGCCTGTATGTTAACTCCTTAACTTCACTGTAAAGTGGAACAGAGAACCACCTCTTCTATGCGTCTCTAAGCTCACCCTCTCTCCCTGCACAGTCTCTAACCTCACCCTCTCTCCCTGCACAGTCTCTAAACTCACCCTCTCTCCCTGCACAGTCTC
>NW_003852589.1:2422038-2454427 GCF_000181295.1 Otolemur garnettii
CTGCACAGTCTCTAAGCTCACCCCCTCTCCCTGCACAGTCTCTAAGCTCACCCCCTCTCCCTGCACAGTCTCTAAGCTCACCCTCTCTCCCTGCAGTCTCTAAACTCACCCTCTCTCTCTAAGCTCACCCCCTCTCCCTGCACAGTCTCTAAGCTCACCCTCTCTCCCTGCACAGTCTCACACGCAGTACTGCACCCAATGTGGAACCGGTTAAATGGCGGTTCCAACTCCCTGAGGGCGGTGCTCTCCTCCAGTTCCCTTTCCTGGGATGGGCCACAGGGCCAGTATCTCCAAGGCCCTTAGCATCTCTGACATTCTCCAGCTTATGTCTCCTGGGAACATTTGTGGGGTATTAGTCATCTTATGTAGAACAGGATATATCTGTCACTTCTCCTTTGTGAAACCCTCCCTTCAACAAGATTTATTTTAAGAACTGTGTGAAAAGAGAAAATTTCACAGGCCACCCTGTGAAAATCCATCCATTTGTCAACATGTGGGATTAGGTGCCCTGAGTTCCCATCTGGCTGCCCCAGCCCTGTCCCCCAGGGGCAGGCCCCCTCCGAGGGGGCAGCTGGGTCCCAGGTGACCTCCAGACTGGGGGAGGGGACTTTGCCATGAGGTCATGTGTCCCTGCTCCTGGGGCTCCTGGGGCTCCTGGGGCTCCCGGCGCGGTGAGCTGCACCTACCCTTGAGCAAGTGGCTGAGGAGTGCAGGCGTCACCCTACTGAATCCTAAGGCTGCCTGCCTTATGAGATCCAAGGGGTCCACTGCAGGAGGGAATCCTCCGGACACACTGCTAGAACGTGGCGGAGCCTGGCACTAAGAGCAGGCTATTTCTCCCTCCAAGGGCTCTGTCCACACCCAGGGCCAGTCTGTAAGACTGAGCTTCTCTGAGCAGCAGGGAGCATTTGCTTTCTCCGGAAACAACCGTTGGGAGGCTGGTCATCTGCAAGACTTCATTGACTTTGCAGACAACGGAGCCAAATGGCTTTTGGGCAAGAATCAGCGGTCCCTGAGGGATGCCGAAGGGAAGAGGTTATCTATCACCCCAAACCCAGCTAGGGTCTAGGCTTCCCGATCCCCATCCTGTCCAGGTGCAGAGCAGGGCAGGCGGCGCTCTGTGGGGGAGTTGGCTCTGGGTAAGCTCTGACACCCCAGCCAGCTGACGGTCACTCTGAGTATCCATTTCCCCATCTCTGAACTGAAGCGCTTGGGCTCAGTAAGGTTCCCCGCCCCCCGCACCCCTACTGGACCCAAGATCAGACAGAGGGAAGGTTCTCTTTTCTCTTCAAGGCTGGAGTTAACAGAAAAGGAGTAGGGTGGCTTCCTCCTCCGCTCTCTGGGATGGCACATGTTGGATGAGAAATGCTGGGGGCTTGCTTTGGAGCTGCCACGCGCATTGCGCACGGCTCTGTGCATCAGCTGCGAGGATTCACACCGCATCCTCCAGACACCCCCGCCGGGAGTTTCTATAGCAACTTTCCCCGAGGAATTTCCAGGGCTTACAGATTCTGTCATAGTAACCCAGTGAAGGAAGAAAGTGCAAGGTGCGTGAGGAAGGGGCAGAGGATGTGTACATAGGTGGTGGCTGGGGACCTGCAGCCTGCAGCGAGGCCCTGAGAGCAGAGCCAGTGGGCTCTGGAGTGGCGGCCCAGAGCTGAGCGGTCAGGAGCTCTGTCCGGTCCAGTCTCCTCCAGCTCCTTAACAACAGTCAGGTCACAGGTCATCCCTGGGCTTCTTACTTTAGATGATAAAATGGGCCTCCAAAAGATCTGCGAGGATGAAACGCAGGAGACCTGCAGGCTTCTCCTTTAGTCTTTCCTTGAGGATTAGGGCAGGACAAGCCAGGAGTTTGACTCCAGAGGAGGGCTGCTCGTGGGTGTCTATAGAATAGAAATGAAATTATGCAAGCAGATGGCTTGATGAAGACACAGAAAGATGAATATAAAAGCACTCTAGCCATGGAGATGCTAATCTTTTTTCTTTTTAATAATGGCACAACTTTGGGTATCAAAGGTATCTTCTCGCTTTTAGATGCCTTCAGGCCTCAAAATGAAACCTTGCCGCAGCACCCCACTCCCCGCCCCACACACGAGCATCCCGAGTCGCGAGTCGCAGGCTGCGTGCCGGCCTTCCCGTGGCAGGTGTTGGGCATGCGCAGTGCACTCCAGGGCGCTCAGCCTGGCCTCCGAGGGGAGAGGAATAGAATACGCACAGGCCTGCCTCGGAATTGGCAGACCAGCAGGGAAGATAAGGCGTGCTGACCTCTGCAGAGACTGCTCAGTACCTTTAAACAAAGACAGAAGTACCTGTGTCTGGGCTTCAGGAAGTTTTCCTGAGGGCGGTGGGGGCTTCAGCGGGGTCTCAGCGTGATGGAGCTGGGACTGAAGACAGCTGCGGGGCAGGGGGAGCACTGGCCGGTGGGTAACGGGTGGTGGGGCTGAGGTGAGGCTACCGCTGGTAATCCCTGACCCGCAGGCCTCGGCTGTTCTCTCTAGTGGACGGCAACAATACTTCCTCTTTAAGCCTCCGTGGGGATTAATTAAGTCAAGAAGTCAGCCCAGATCCTAACGCACAGCAAGCATGGAACAGATTATAAGTGAAAAAGAAGTAAAATGTGATGGAAACTGGAAGTGAGTTTAGAGCCTTACATTACAATGTTTGGGGCTAGGTGTTAAAGAGCACTGGGGGTGTGGGGGATGATTGGATGGCTAGCCCATTGGGGGGCATTTCTCTGCAAATTCTCTGATAAAATGCCATTTGTCTGCTCACTCTCAGCCACACTATGTAGCCTTATGCCCGGAGCCTTCCATAAGGACTGTCAGGGAAGGTCTTCTCTCTCACAGTCAGAAGTGTCGGGTGACAGACAGACCAAAGCTTTGCACACAGATGTCTTTTTAGTAGAACCATTTCTTTGTCCCTTCAGCCACTGGGCAGCATTTTTACTGAGAGGCGTTAGGGAGGATATAGAGAGAGTATGCTTCCTGCCTTCAAGGAGTTCAGGTAAAATAAGACAGGAGTGTGCTGAGCGTGGGGCTGCTGTGGATGGGCCAGACAGACCCCATCAGGACGCCAGCTCTGCTGCTGCCCCACCCAGACACCTCGGGGTTCCTTTGCTCAGCACTGGGCCTCTCCCCAGGGTTGCTTTAGCCTGTGACAGCAGACACCTGTGACACTTCAGAAGACATCCCCTGGGCTCCTGCAGCCACTTTGTGGGTAGTTCATAGGACGTTCCACCATAACAGCCCTCAGCCCGGCTAACTGGTGTCTACATGGAGGTATAATTTACACTCCAGACTTTATGCAGGGGTCTGTTGAAGAAGGTATAGGGATTACTGCACTAGGGTTGTTTAGTAGGGAAGAGACACTGGGCTCAACTCTGAATGCAATAGAGGAATAGGAATTTATGGCCAAAGAGTAGGGTGGAGCTCAGTGGGTATTACTAAGAGGAAACATCAGGGGAGAGGGGTGTTCTGGCTCAACTGACCTAACAGGGTTCTTGCTGAAGACGGGCCAGGGTGAGCAGACATCACTGGGGAGATGGGGGAGGAGGAAGAACCTGGTTAGAAGTTAGGGCTGGGGGTTCTGGCTAAACTGACTAAATTTGGTTCTTACTAAAACTGGGTGATGCAAAGATGGACTCAGATGTACAAAAGTCAGTGTCTGGCTGGAGTAAGAACTCAAGGAGCCTCATTAGAGTTAGGTCACTCTCTGAGATCAGCCCGAGACTACTTTCATAGGACTTTGTCTAAAATCTTACCCTGTTCAGCCTCTTCCCATTCTCTGGTGTCTCATGATGGCATTGCCTCCACAAATCACTCTCACAGAAATCCCTATCTCAGTGCCTGCTCCCAGGGACCCCCACCTGAGACACCTGGTACAGAAGCAGTCCTGGGAAGCAGATTCTAGGGGCAAGATTGTGAAGTCAGAGCCTGTCCCTGCTGAGGGATGGTGTGCTGATTGCTATGGTTCATCTGAGGTGAAGGAGGACAAGGTATAGTCAGAAAGAGATGCACTGGCTTATGTGATAACTCTGGTATTTAGGACACATGGAGAAATGGCAGGAAGGACAGTGAAACTGGTTGGCTGTTGGTTATCATTACTATACACGCATTAAAAAGAGAAAACAAAAGTTAAAGCCAGTCATTTCTGACTTAAGGACCAGTGGACACTCCAGTTGCAGCTGGGCTAGGGTGTTCCACACAGCTTCTGTTATAGCATACAGTGTGCATCTATTCATCTAGAAAATCAATCATTATTTTTTATTAGACTTTATTTTTAGAGCAAGTTTAGGTTCAAACAAAATTGAAGGGAATAACAGAGAGTTCCCACATACTTCCTGCCCTCCCCCACAGTCTCTTCCACTATAACTTCCTGCACCCAACGCCATTCTGAATGAGATACAGACTTTAAGCTCCTTTACATCCATTTACCTGCTGCACTTATAACACAGTTGTCTTGAATATTTCCTCCACATACATTTAAGACCATGAAAGATACTATTATAATTTTTACTTCAGCTGTCAAAAATAATTTAGAAAACTCAAGGAAAAAGAAAATTATTTTTACCTATTTTAAAAATTCTTCCCACTGTTCTTTCACTCTTTCTGGTCTTCCCAGGTTCTTCTCTTTTATCTCCTCCTCTCTGTTTAAAGAGCTTGGTTTAGTCATCCTGTTTTTCTTTTGAAAAATTGTCTTAATTTTTCTTCATCTGTGAGCATCCTAATTTCTCCCCTTATGTCTGAAAACTATTTTTCTTTTTATACCTTATACAATTCTGAACTGATCCTCTTTTTGTTTGTTGGTTTGTTTGTTTTCGGCACTTTATAAATGTTGTGCTACTTCCTTCTGGCCTCCAGTGTTTCTGTTGGGAAATCAGTGGTGATTCGTGTTCTTTCCCCCCATGTATCGTTTTTCTTTCTGGCTGCTTTCAAGAATTTTTGAATTCTCAGTCTTTAGTTTTCAGAAGTCTGACTGTGCTATATCTTGCTGTGGATTCCTTGAGGTTTCACATTTAGAGTTCAATGAGTGCTATGGTTTGGTTTGTTTGGTCCCTCCAAATCTCATGTTGGAAACTGATCCCTGATGTTGGAGGTGGGCTCCAATGGGAGGTGTCTGGGTCATGGGGGGGGATTCCTTGTGGTGACGAGTGAGTTCTCACTCTGTTACATCTGGCTGTTGACAGGAGCCTGACACCTCAGCCTCTCTCCTGCTTTCTTGGTCACCATGTGATCTCTGCACACACCAGCTCCTCCTAACCATCCTCCAAGAGCAGAAGCCCCTAAGCCCACACTAGATGCAGATGCTGGTACCATGCTTCTTGTACAGCCTGCAGAACTGTGAGAAAAATACACCTATCTCTTACCAAATTGCCCAGCTCCAGATATTCCTTTATAGCAACACAAACAGACTAAGACACTCAGCTTCTTGGCTCTGTAGGTTTATGTCTTTTGCTAAATTTTGGAAAAATTCAGCCACAATCCCTTGAGTTCATTCTCAGCTTCCCCATCTTTCTTCTCTTCTTCCAAGACTGTGATGACACAGTGATCAGGTTTTCGTTATAGCCCCACAGCTTTGTGATGCTCTGCTCCTGTCTCTAACAGTCTCTTTTCTCACTGCTCTTTGGAATGGATTATTTCCATTGCTATATCTTGCAGCTCACTGATTGTTATTTCTATTTCCACCTGATTTTAAGTCCATTAATTGAGTTTTCTAAATTTTATTTGGAAATTTTATTTTTGTGTTCTAAAATTTCCGTTTGGTTCTCTTTTATATCTTCTATGTCTTTGCAGACACTTTTGACACTTTTCTATTTTTTTTCTTTTGCTTCAAGTGTGTTTGTAATTGCCCAATGAGGGATTTTTACTATGCCTTCCTGTATTTTTAAACTTTTGTCAGATAATTCTAAGATTTTGATCATCTAAGTGCTGGTATTTATTGATTTTTTTAAACTTGAGTTTATATTTTCTTGACTCTGGGTATAACTAGCAACTACGTTCATTGAAAATTGGATATTTGTGGTTTTATGTTATGAGAGTCTTAGTCTCATTCAAGCCTTATCTTGCTGATGGCTTCTTTTGTCATTTCTCTGATGGGGGAAGGATCAGGTTCTGTCTCTCTGGAGCTGGTAGGTGGAGAAATCCAAGTCCTTCACCTTAACTCAACCTCCATTAACACCCAGAAGACTCCTTACCACTGCCAGGTGGACTCTGGCTAGTAGGAATAAGAGAGTATCATTACCATCCCCAACAAGGCCTGCACTGACACCACTTGGGAATGGCTTTATTATGCCTGAGTGGTGGTGAAAGCTTTGTCTTACTATTTGGCAATGTCCACTAGATCTGACCACATAAATATGTTTGTAGGTATAAATGCCCCAGAAGAGTGTATCAAAAGTTGTGTATACCAGCATTTATAGCAGCCTTATTCATAATAACCCCACACTGGAAATTATCCAAGTATTTACCAATGGCAGAATAAGTATGTACTACATTCTTGGATAAGCACAATAGAATACATCAAATCCCTGAAAAATAATTAGCTGCTTATACATATAACTCCATATATCCAACTTAATGTTTATCATAAGATGTCAGGCACAAAAAAGAATATACTATATGATTCCATTTATGTAAAGTTCAAAAGAGACAAGAGTAATCTGTGTTGGTATATATAATACCTATGGATCCCTTTTTAATGGGTTTGGCACTGTGGGAGGATGCAAGAAGCACCTCTGGGGTGTTGGTAATGCTTTATTTCTACAACTAGGTGTTGATTACTTGAATATGTTCAGTTTGTGAAAATTCTTTGAGGTGTGATAGGACTTATGTGTTTTTCTGTACACATGTAGAAAATGCATTACACTGCAATTAAAATGATATTAAATTGTTCTGTACTCTTATTTTTAAAGTACAAGAAGTTTATGAATTGCTAATAAAAACTCTTTTCCTTACTTCCACCCCTGCCACCCATCATACCCTCGGAAATGCCAGGATTATAAGAGATCTCAGTGATGTTTTTGGATTCACAATGGTTTAGGGACCTCAAAACCTTACGAGTAAATGTTTATCCTCAGAGTCTTTAATAAGCATTGTAGTCATTGCTGCTGGTGAAGGTCAGTATCTTCTCGGTTGTCATTTTAATGGAATATTTAAAAATTCTTTTTCTAGTTCTGCTTGTTGGTGATTTTTCTAATTACTTTAGTAGACTCCACATATGCATGAATGTATTCATGATCTATGTGTATTTGACTTAATAATAAAAAAGAAGAATTATATTGTGTTTTTAATGTGAAAAAGTAGTATAAGCTAATTGTAATAAATCAAAATAGAGAAGTATATAAAGAAGAAGCTAATAATTCCCTACCTCTGTTTCCCTTCCCACACCTGTATGTAATGACCCAAACTATTCTTTATTCTCAAACACATAAAAAATGATTTACATGCATAGCCTTCTTCCCCAATTATTTTACATGAATGGATTTAAATCAACTACATTATCCATTATCCTTCATTTGCTTTTTTCACTTAATCATGAGTATGATCAGTACATAAGAGCTGGATACAGGTAGAACTTCTCCATAGTAGTGGCATTAAAGAATGCCATCCATTGTTTGCTAATCCTTCCATTGAGAGGTGTAATGTCCTTCTCATTAAATCTGGCTGGACTTGACGATTTCCTGATTAATCTGTAGAATGAAGCAGAAGTCATACTGCTTAAAGCATCTGCTTTGATCTCTGGGAACACAGGTATCATGCTATGAGGAGGGTCAAATAGCAACATGGAGATGCCCATGTCGCTACACCCATGTGGAGAAAACCCAAAGCTCCTGGGCATTGCCCTGTCTAAGTACCACCTAGCTATCCATATGAGTAAACTGTCTTCAAAGTGAATCCATCAGCTGCAGACAAGCCGCCCAGCTGATGTTGCAGAACAGAGGTAAGCCATTCCTTTCATGCTCACTCAAATTTCAGGTATCTGAGCAAAATAAACAATGATTTTTATTTTAAGCCACTAAACTTTAGGAAGTTTGTTATACATCAATATGTAACCAGAATATCTTAATGTAATCATTACTTAACCAATATGCTATGCATAAATATTTCGCCTGTTTTCAGGGGTTTTTTTTAATCTTCCAACTTCTAATAATCCTGCAACAGATATGTTTATGTACTTGCTCCAATTTCCGCAATTTGTGTAGCACTGCAGTATTTGTTTATTGCATTTTATGCTTTTATGCCATGCTGTTAGTTTTTCTTCACATGTCTTATGACTTGGATTTTGTGGTGTATGATTTATGGAAAATAAATAATATTTGAGATAATTCTAAGCTTTCAGGCTTTCTCATCTTTCATGTCCCATTTTTTGATGTTTTTGCTAATGACAGATGCTGATTCTTTTTATTAAGAAAAAACACTTACTTGATTTTTTTTTTAAAAATCAACAAGATGAGTCATGACATTCTTTAAAATTTAATCTCTTTTTGAGAACATTTCCAATTGCCATCTTGCTGCACCAGTCTCCTGTATGTTTTAGGAAAATTAGTGCAAGCAGTAAAGGTAATGATCCCTTGCAAGTGCTTTCTGAGACCACAAAACAGGGGTTCTTTGTCATTTATCTAAACTTTATTTGAACAAGAAATAAGAAAACCATGCATTGGTTTCTTTCTCCTGTCCACTGAGAAAAACAATGTTTGAGAAAATTTTTTTTTATTCTTCTTTTCTTTCTCTCTTTTTTAGACAGAATCTCACTTTGTCACCCTCAGTGGGGTCCTATGGCATCATAGCTCTCAGTTACCTCAAACTCTTGGGCTCAAGTGATCTTCTTGCCTCAGCCTTCCCAAGGAGTTGAGACTACAGTCACTTGCCACAATGCCCAGATGGTTTTATAAACAGGGTCTTGCTCTTGCTCAGCCTGGTCTCAAACTCCTCAACTCAGGCAATTTCACTTACCTCAGACTCCTAGAGTGCTGAGATTATGAGCCACCGAGCCCAGCCCTTATTCTTTTCATCATTAACGTGATTTCAAAGCATAAAGCTAGCAGTGCTGTACAGTCCAATTTTAGCAAAATTTGTTTGCTACTTTCAGATCTAGCACATCAGAATTGATTTGCAGTAACATTAGGACAACCTCGTACTAGTTTCTTTCAAGCTCCATACAAACTAATGGTAGGGATTTTTCCTGAATTCATTTGATTCCTATCATTTTGTCATTTTAAACATGGAAATAAAAGTTCAAGTTGCTCATGGTGCTTGCACTTCCAATCTTTTCCCACAAGGAGAAGATTCCACATACAAATATGAAATAAAGAAGCCAGTGAGACTGGGGAGTTGCCAGAGAAGGCTACCTGCTTGCTAAAGTTGTGCAGGGTGGCATTGACTTCAATATGTCGGCCACAATGCAAAACCCATCCATCTCACCTTGGCAGCATTTTCTTTTCTTTCTTTTTCCCCAGTAAATGAAATTTTTACTTAAGTGTCATCTACATGTTAAATGACTAAATTGAAGGCATTAGAAATTATTTGTAATGATTTTTAAAAAAGAATCATAAGTGCATTAGCCATGCATAATGTGGTTTTCAGAAGCCTAAGAGGGTCTGCTGTTAAAATTAGCAAATGGAACAAAAACCAACAGCACACCCCTTTTCTATCCTGGCTGGAGTGCCTAACATTCCATGGTTAGAGCCACCTTCCCTCAGCTGCACTTTTTCTGTATCACTTTTTTTTACATTGTGGACTACTACTATGGGCTAACTCGATATGAATCACTTCTGAAACTTTCCCAAGAGCATGTTATGATGGAGAGAGAGAGAGAGGATACAACACCCTAAAGAAAATTCACTTACTTTACCTTTTAAACTTTTAAGGAGTCATGGATGGTGGAAAGAAAGACTGTGAAGAGAATGGAAAAGTGCTGACATAAATCATCTTGAATAGGAATAGTGCAATCATGGGCTCAGAAGGACTAAAATTGAGATTATAGTTTGAATTTAAGGGAGAACGAAATAGTAAGAGCGACAAATAAATAAAGTACTGAAGGAAAGTTTCTCTATGTCCTCTTGAATATCTAATTTGAATTATGTCTGGAGTTGTTTTGATTAATATTAACAGTGTGAATTAGAGAAGATGAAAAGGTAACCTAAAAGCCTTCTAATATGGGTATGGGGAAGGGGTGTAGGTACTTGAAGGAGATCATAGTCAAGAGTGTTGAGGGCAACATACTAGTATCACGTGTGGGCTCTTGGGTCCTATCCAGACCTACTAAGGAAGAATCTCTGGGGCAGGGAGATCCTGTCATGTGCATACTACACATCAACAGTTTCTCTCTTTTGCTACATTAAAATCTGCACTGGAAGAGTAATGTCTAAGGCAACCATTAAATAATCTAGACAAAGAAATATACTCAAAACACTATAGAAAAATAAGAATCAAATTACAAAAAAGTTCAAATGCTCCGTAGGAAGGAATGAAAAAGAAAACATAGAAAAAGCCCCCCAAACCATACAGAAAACATAGGGAATAAACAGAAAACAAACAAACAAAAAAATAAAATGGCAGACTTACTCCCTAACATATCAGTCATTACATTAAATATAAATTGTCTAAACACACCAGTTAAAAGACAGAGATTGGCAGAGTGAATTAAAAAGTGACCCAACTGCATGCCAGCTGCAAGAAACTCACTTGAAATATAGCAATATAGTTAGGCTGTGAAAAAAGGATAGAAAAAATATTACATATGTACATTAATCAAAAGAAATGTGATGTGTATACATGAGTATTATTATACAGGACAGACTTCAGAGTAAAGAAATAAAGAGGGACCTTCCATAATGGTAAGAGGGTCAGTTCATCAGGAAGGGATAGCCATGCTAAAACAACACAGCTACAAAATATCTGAAGAAAAAAACAGAACTGAAAGGAGAAATCAACAAAGTTATAGTTGGAGACTTCACCACTCCTACTTCAACACTCCTTTCTCAAAAATTAATAGTTACCCTAACCAACAGGACCCAAACATTTGGAGCATAGTTCATCCAACAACTGCAAAACAAACATTCTTCTCAAGTACCAATGGAACATCTACCAACTTAGACCATATTGTGAGCTGTTAAATGAACATCAACAAATGTAAAATAATTGGAATCAAACAGAGTTTGTTCTATGGCCATAGTGGATTCAAGCTAGAAATAAATAACAGAAAGATAACAGGAAAATCTCCAAACATTTGGAAACTACAAAGTGTGCACCTAAATAATCTGTGGCTCAAAGATGAAGTACCAAAATAAATTTAAAAAATACACTGAACCTGGGCAGCATCTGTGGCTCAAAGGAGTAGGGCGTCAGCCCTATACATCAGAGGTGGTGGATTCAAACTTGGCCCCAGCCAAACACTGCAAAACAAAACAAAACAAAACAACACAAAAAACCAAAATGCTGAACCTAATGAAAATGCAACATGTAAAAATTTATGAGATGCAGACTTCTGCTTTTCGAAAAATGGAGTAGACTTTTTTTCCTGTTTCTTCTTGTAAGTGCTGCTAACCCCCTAAACATTATATATAAAACACTAAGAAAATAATTCCAAAAGGAGGAAAAAACAGGGCAGATAAGTCAGGGAACTTGTGTGCTGAAGAATGACCTGGTGGTGGGTCCCTTGGATTTTCTTCTTGCCTCATAAATCTTACACCTGAAAACACCATCAGGAAAGCACAGGCCCTCTGTCTTTACACACACACACACACACACACACACACACACACACCCCTCAAAAACCTGTTGTCTGCAACTGGAGAATAAGGAAAGGGGAAGCCACACCAGACTGAACTCTACTTCAGCCAAACTCCACAAAATTACCTGCAGCCCCAGCCCTACCCCACCTGTGAATATAAAAGGCCAACCGGTGAGTCTAGACTTTCATCCTCCAACCCTTGCATAACAAGATGACACATCTGCTTTCCCTACTCCTTGTGTGATAGAAGATCAAGTGGGAGGTCAGCACTTTCTTCCTCAGCAGTGATAATTGGGCCCATTCCTCCTGCAGCACCCATGGAGGCTACCTGGGAAGTCATAACAAGGCACCTGCCTCTCTCTGACATGGTGTGATCAGGGGAGCACAGTGGGGAACTGGGACTCCCACCCTTGCCCAGCAGTAATGAGGAACCCCTCCTTCCTGTGTTTGTGCACAGGTCAATGGAGCCCAAGTGGGAATCTGGACTTTGACCCCCACCTGGCAGGTGGAATTCCCTCCACTCATGGGAGGGGTGTCAGAGGAAGCCTGCTGGAACAAAAGATTGAAATAAGAGTCAGTCGCATAATATCTCAAATGTCCATATTTCAACTGAAAATTACTCATCATGCTAAGAACTAGGAAAATTTCAACTCAGAATGATTCGAAGTCATCAATAGACACGAATACAGAGGTGACAAAGAGCTTAAAGCAGCTGTCATAAAAATGCATTGACTATAAATCGTCAATATCAAGAATGAGACAGGGGCTATCAAGATAGGTCACACAGATGTCTTAACGATAATAAAGGGATGTTGTGAACAACTCTACACACATAAATTTGACAGCCTAGATAAAATGGACCAATTCCTCAAAAACAACAAATCACCATAAATCTCTCAATATGAAATAGATAATTTGAATAATCCTATCATTATTAAGGAAATTTAATGTGTAACCTTATTATTTATTTATTTGTTTGTTTTTGAGACAGAGTCTAAAGCTGTCACCTTGGGTAGAATGTCACCATAGTGTCATCATAGCTCACAGCAACCTCCAACTCTTGGGCTCAAGCTATCCTCTTGCCTCAGTTTTTCTATTTGTAGTAGAGAAAGGGTCTTGCTCTTGCTCAGGCTTGGTCTTGAACTAGTGAGCTCTGGCAATCCACCCTCCTTGCCCTCCCAGACTACTAGGATTACAGGCGTGAGCCAACACACCCGGTCTAATTTGTAACTTTAAACTCCTTCAAAAAGACATCTTCCAGCCCAGATAGTTTCACTGTGTGAGAATTCTACCTACAGTTTAAGAAGAATTAACATTAACTCTACACTATCTCTTCTATTGAATAGAAGAGGAATAAACACTTTCTAATTGGTTTTAAAATATGCATCAAATCTGATATCAGATATTATTCTTATATCAAACCCAGACAATGAAAGTATAAAAAGGGAAAAGTACAGATCAATATTTCTCATGAATATAAACATAAACACCCTATCAAAATATCAGCAATTAAATCCATTGATGGATAAAAAGAAGTGGGGTTTATGCTAAGGATGCAAGGCTGTTTCAATAATCAAAATCAATCAATATAATGTGTTATATTAACAAGCTAATGAGGGAAAAATGACATGATCATGTCAAATGATGCAGGACAAAAAGCATTTAACAAATTCAACACCCATCCATGACAAAAACTCTCAGTAGTCTAGGAAAAGGCAGAACTGCCTCAATTTATTAAAAGGTATGTACAACATTCCTATAGCCAGCCTCTTCCTAAAGGGTGAAAGAATAAATGCTTCCCCTGAGACTGAGGACAAGGCATGAGGTCAGCTCTCAACAATGCTATTCAATGCAGTGCTAGAAGTTCTAGAGCAATAAGGCAGGGAAAGGAAATGAAAAGACATTTGGAAAGAAAGAGAGAGAGGAAGGGGAGAGGGTGGGAAGAAGGAAGGAAGGTAGAAAAAAAAAGGAAAGATGAAAGGAGGAAGGGAAGGAAGGAGAGGAGGGAAGGAGGGAGGGAGAAAGAGAGGGAAGGAGAAAGGAAGTTAAAGAGAAAGCAAACAAAAGAGGGAAAGAGGGAGAGAGGAAGAAAGTTAGGTAAGAGAGAAAAAAGGAAGAAAAGAAGGGAGGGAGAGAGTGAGATAGAGAAGGGCCGGGTGCCATGGCTCACACCAGTGATCCCAGAACTCCAGGAGGCAAGGCAGGTGGATTGCTTGAGTTCTGGAGTTGGTGACCAGACTGAGCCAGAGTGAGACTCCATCTTTACCAAAAATAGAAAAGCTAGCCATGTGTTGTGGTGGGGGCTGTAGATCTAGCTACTCGGGAGGCTGAAGCAAGAGAATCACTTCAGCCCAAGAGTTTGAGGTTGCTGTGAGCTATGAGGCCACAGCACTCTACTGAGGGTGATAAAGTGAGACTTTGTCTCAAAAGAGAGAGAGAGAGCGAGAGACAGAAGGAAGGGACAGGGAATGAAAGAAAGAAAATGTTCTTTGTATGTAGATGACATAATGGTTTTGGTAGAAAATCCAAAGGAATCTCAAACAAAACAAAAACTCCTGAACTTCTAGAACTAATAAATGAATTTAGAAAGTTTTTAGGATACAAAGGCAACATAACAAAATTCATTTGTGTTTATATGTACTAGCAGCAAATACATGGAAACTGAAAGTGAAAATACAATACGAATTATATTCACTGAAAAAAATACAAAGTACTTATATGTACTAACAAAATGTGGAAGACTCACATTGAACTTAAAAAACTACAAAATTGCCAGGCGCAGTGGCTAATGCCTGTAATCCTAGCACTCTGAGAGGCCAAGAGCAGTTCCAGGGCCACCTGAACAAGAGTAAGACCTTGTGTCTACTAAATATAGAAAAACTAGTGGGGTGTCATGGTGGTGCCTTTGGTCCTGGTTACCTAGGACACTGAGGGAAGAGGATCACCTGAGCCTGGGAGTTTGAGGTTGCTGTAAGCTATGATGCCAGGCACTCTGACCAGGATGTTGTTATCTTACAACAACAACAACAACAACAAACAAACTACAGAATCACTAACACTATACACAAACATCCCACTTACACATATACAGAAGTTGTACATATAACTTATTTTATATGAAACTTCTCTGCTTTGCTGTAAATATTTTGCTAATATTTTGTAAATTCAGTGCTCTGTACTATTATTTTATCTTTCATAATTCACACATTTTCAAAAGTGTAAGAGAAAGCAAGAGTGGATGAGAATATTTGCTGATAGGTGAATTAGTTCGGCCAAATCAGAGAACCACTGACATGATCACTGAAATGCTTAGATTATATCTGAATTGACCTGACAACACAGATGAAGCACTGTTTGATGCTAGGCACTGTTTGATGCTAGAGCACTTCCAAGTGCTCTTTCACTGTGTTGGTTTGTTTAATCCCTCTGACATTATGAAGTATTCACTACTATCAGCCCCATTTTATAGATGAGAAAACTGAGGAACAAGGGGGTTAAATAATTTTTCTCAAGATGAAACATCAAGCAAGTCACAGAGCCAAGCTCCAAACTAAGGTCACTGTGCTTTACTGGGGGGACTCCCATGTCCCCTCTCTCATACAGCGTCTCAGCCTGTGGCCTCCAATCTCACTGCTACATCAGAGCTTTTCAAAAGTTTGCTCCAGGAAGCGTGTTCAAGAATGTGCATCACAACATTGCTTTGGGTAATGTGTGGACAACTTGATTGTTTGTAAACACAACAATGGAAAACTCTATTGCAGTGTTTTTCAATCTTTTTTATCTCATGGTTCACTTAAACCTATAGTTAAACTGGTGGCACACTTGAATTATGTGGGTCAAGAAAATGAGTAAAAAAAAAAAAAAAGAACATACTTCTGTGCTCTGAACTTCCTTTGAAAGTAGATCTTTAGAAGTTTTCATGGCACACCTAAGATCCTCTCACAGCACACCAGGATGCTGTGGCACACCGGTTGGAAATTGTATGTGACACATCCACACATTGAATCTTACACAGAAGTTGAAATTAATGTACTATGATTACAATGCAGCAAGTATACAAATTTTAGAAACCTAATAGTATATGAAGAAGTGAAAAACTGAAGATATTTCATGGTACAGGAATATTTAAGTAAAGCAACTAATATATTATTTAGGCATATATATTATGTGGTAAAAATTCTCTTTAAGAAAACGGGGAAGTAAAAAAATAGTAAACAGTGTCTGGCTGTGATTGAAACAGGAAGACAGAGGGTATGGAGCAGCAGTGTATATGGCCTGCCTTGGGTCTTGTGTTTGGGGTGGGCTCACTGGTTGGCATTGATTTGATCATCACATTTCCTAACTTGATAAATGGCAAATATATTCTCTGCTTTGTGTCAGATCTAATAGAATGCAAGTCTTTAAAAACTAAAGTAAAGGCCAGGCACAGTGGCTTACATCTAAAATCATAGCACTCTGGGAGGCCAAGACAGGAGGATTGCTTGAACTCAGGATTTTGAGACCAGCCTGAGCAAGAGAGAGAACCTGTCTCTACTAAAAATAGAAAAACTAGCTGGGAATGACGATAGACACCTGTAGTCTCAACTATTTGGGAGGCTGAGGCAGGAGGATCACTTGAGCTCAAGAGTTTGAGGTTGCTGAGAGCTATGATGCCGTGGCATTGTACTCTGTCTTAAAAAAAATGCTAAAGTAGAAAACAAATAAAAATAAAAGCAAGGAGGAGAGAAAAAAGTTAATTAAGAATGAAGGCTGTTTCTTAGGAAGACCAAAAAGGGGTAAACACTACAAGAAAAGTAGATGCTGGCAAACCTGATATGAATAACAACAACAACAACAACAACAACAACAACAACAACGATATAAGAACAGTGACCACATCAGAAGAAAGTAAATATGCCTTATTAATATAGAGGAGATATACTAAAATGTGTAAATATGTAAGCATTATTTTAATACATTTGGAAATCTATAAAATTAATTCTTAAGGAAAATATACAAGTGACCAAAATTGATTCAAAACTGATTTTTTTTTACAGAAGCGTGGAATTTACTAATACCCATAGGCCACTATAAGTAGTCAAGAAATGGGTGCCCCCTGCCGGCATCCTGGGGGCCCTTCTAAGTATGTTAGGCTTTGTGTAAGGTGACCAGACATCCCAATTTTTAACAATTTGTCCTGCGTCCCGCTGCATTTTTAAAAAGTCCTGATTTTTGGAAAGAATGCACAACAAGCTAGGGAAGGGTGGGAGAATGGGAAGGGAATATACGGTTTTTTGGCTGCTGAAAAGGTTAATGTAACTCCATTTGGGAATGAAGAGGTTAATGTAACTTCATTTGGAAATGAAAAGGCTAATGTAAACTCCCTACTCCCCTCTTGGGCAAGGTTGCCCAGGTGGAATCAGTATCAGAAGGATACTGACTCCCTCCCTCCCTTCTAGGCAAGGACAATTAGCTCAGAAGGAGCCAAACTGTCTGGAACAAACAAGTAGCCCCTCCCCCACAGGGTCCCTAACCATAAACAGCTCAGCCAATAGTGCCCCCCCACCGGGTCAATGGTGTCCCGCTTTACCAATGTCAAAATCTGGTCACCTTAATTTTGTGAGTCCTTTGATTCTTTCATCCCCTTTTAAGGTAAGAACTGTTAGTCTCTGGAGTTTACAAATTCAGAATTTTAATGTAGTAAGGAGAGGTAAGGTGGCCTCTCCAATTTACTCAGCTTGTAAGTAATAGGTGGCGACTTGGACCTAGTGGTGTGGGTCCCAGTGGGCACTTGAGCCCAGATGGTCTGTCTCCAGAACCTGGGGTGGTGCTCACCCTGTTGTGCTGTTGCTTACCTGCCCAGGCTCCTCAGCCCACCAAACACCCCATGACTGTTTGGGTCCTAGACCTGATATTAGGGTTTCTTTTTTTTTATTGTTGGGGATTCATTGAGGGTACAAGAAACCAGGTTACACTGATTGCATTTGTTAGGTAAAGTCCTTACAATTGTGTCTTGCCCCCCAAAGGTGTATCCCACACCAAGACCCCACCCTCTCCCTCCTTCCCTCTCTCTGCTCTTCCTTTCTCCCACCCCTCCTCTCTCTCTCTGTTCTTCCCTTCCCCCACCCGCACCATGTCATTAATTGTCCTCATATCAAAATTGAATACATAGGATTCATGCTTCTCCATTCTTGTGATGCCTTACTAAGAATAATGTGTTCCACTTCTATCCAGGTTAATATGAAGGCTGTAAAATCTCCATTTTTAATGGCTAAATTGTATTCCATTGTGTACATATACCACAGCTTGTTAATCTATTCCTGAGTTGGGGGGAATTTAGGCTGTTTTCACATTTTGGCGATTGTAATTGAGTTGCGATAAACAGTGTAGTGCAAGTGTCCTTATGATAAAAGGATTTTTTTCCTTCTGGGTAGATGCCCAGTAATGGGATTGCAGGATCAAATGGAAGATCTAGCTTGAGTTCTTTAAGGGTTCTCCATACTTCCTTCCAGAAAGGTTGTATTAGTTTGCAGTCCTACCAGCAGTGTGGATGTGTTCCCTTCTCTCCACATCCATGCCAGCATCTACAGTTTTGAGATTTTGTGATGTGGGCTATTCTTGCTGGAGATAGATGATATCTTAGGGTGGTTTTGATTTGCATTTCTATAATAATTAGGGATGATAAGCATTTCCTCATATGTTTGCTAGCCATTCTTCTGTCTTCTTTAGAGAAGGTTTATTCATTTCTCTTCCCCATTGATATATGGATTAATTTGAGTTCTCCATAGATCCTAATTATCAAGCTTTTGTCTGATTCAAAATATTCAAATATCCTTTCCCATTGTGTAGGTTGTCTATTTGCTTTGATTGCTGTCTCCTTAGCTGTACAGAAGCTTTTCAGTTTAATTAAGTTCCATTTGTTTATTTTTGTTGTTGTTGCAATTGCCAAGGCAGTCTTCTTCATGAAGTCTTTCCCCAGGCCAATATCATCCAGTGTTTTCCCTATACTTTCATTGAGGATTTTTATAATTTCATGCCTTAAATTTAAGTCCTTTATCCATCTTGACTCAATTTTTGTGAATGAAGAAAGGTGTGGGTCCAGTTTTAGTCTTTTACATGTGAATATCCAGTTCTCCCAGCACCATTTATTGAATAGGGAGTCTTTCCCCCAGTGTATGTTCTTGTTTGCTTTATTAAAGATTAGTGGTTGTAAGACATTACTTTCATTTCCTGTTTTTTTATTCGATTCCAAATGTATGTCTCTATTTTTGTGCAGGTACCATGCTGTCTTGACCACTATGACCTTTTAGTACAGCCTAAAATCTGGTATGCTGATGCCCCTGGCTTTGTTTTTATTACTAAGAACTGCCTTAGCTATACAAGTTCTTTTCTAGTTCCATTCAAAATGCAGAATCATTTTTTCCAAGTCTGGAAAGTACAATGTTGGATTTTCATAGGGATGGCATTGAATCGGTAGATTGCTTTGGGAAGTATAGACATTTTAACAATGTTGATTCTTCCCAGCCATGAGCATGGTATGTTCTTCCATTTGTTAATATCCTCTGCTATTTATTTTCTTAGGGTTTCATAATTTTCTTTATAGAGGTCCTTAACCTCTCTTGTTAGGTACATTCCTAGGTATTTCATTTTCTTTGAAGCTATGGTAAAGAGATTTGTGTCCTTAATTAGCCTCTCATCTTGGCTGTTATTGGCATATACAAAGGCAACTGACTTGTGGACATTGATTTTATATCCTGAGACATTACTGTATTTTTTGATGACCTCCAGGAGTTTTGTGGTTGAGTCTTTGGGGTTCTCTAAGTATAAGATCATACTGTCAGCAAAGAGAGTTTGACCTCCTCTGTTTCCATTTGGATGTCCTTTGTTTTCTTGTCTTGCCTAATTGTATTGGCTAGACCTTCCAGCACTGTGTTGAATAGTAATGGTGACAGAGGACAACCTTGTCTGGTTCCAGTTCTAAGTGGAAAAGCTTTCATTTTTACTCCATTCAGTGAAATATTAGCTGTAGGTTTGTCATAGACAGCTTCAATCTGTTTAAGAAATGTGCCACCTATGCCTACACTCTTTAGTATTCTAATTAGAAAAATATGCTGGATTTTATCGAATGCTTTTTTCTGCATCTTTGGAGAGGATCATATGGTCTTTGTTTTTGCTTCTGTTGATATGGTGAATAACGTTTATGGACTTATGTATGTTAAACCAGCCCAGCATCCCTGGGATGAAACCTACTTGATCATGATGTATGACTTTTTTGATGATAAGCTGTAATCTACTGGGTAGGATGTTCTTGAGAATGTTTGCATCTATATTCATTATTGAAATTGGTCTGAAGTTCTCTTTTTTAGTTGGGTATTTTCCTGGTTTTGCTATCAGGGTGATGTTTGCTTTGTAGAATGGGTTAGGGAAGGTTCCTTCCTCTTCATTTTTTGGCAATAATTTTTGCAGTATAGGAATAAGCTCTTCTTTGAAAGTTTGATAGAATTCTGGGGTGAAGCCATCTGGACCCGCGCATTTTTTCTTGGGAGTTTTTTTATTGTTTCTTTGATCTAAGTGCTTGGAATTGGTCTGTTGAGGAGATTTATTTCTTCCTGGCTACGTCTGGGGAGAGGGTGTGATTCCAAATATTGATCCATTTTGTTCTCATTGTCAAATTTCTGAGCATAGAGTTTCTAGTAGTACTCAGAGATAATCTCTTGTATCTTTGTGGCATCTGTTGTTATTTCCCCTTTATCATTTCTGATTGAGGTTACTAAAGATTTTGCTTTTCTATTTCAAGTTAGTCTGGTCAAAGGTTTATCTATTTTATTTATTTTTTCAAAAAACCAACTCCTTGTTCCATTAATTTTCTGAATGATTCTTTTGTTTTCAATTTCATTAATCTCTGATTCAATTTCTTTTCTTCTGCTGAGTTTAGGCTTAGATTGTTCTTTTTCCAATTTCATAAGATGGCTTGTGAATTTGTTGATGTTTTTTAAATATAGGCATCTAAAGCAATAAATTTTCCTCTCAGGACTGCTTTTGCAGTATCCCACAGGTTTTGGTAGCTGTGTCTTCATTGTTGTTATGCTCAAGGAAGGTAATGATTTCCTTTTTTATTTCTTCGTGCACCCAACTGTCATTCAGCATAAGGTTGTTTAATTTCCATGCTTTTGTGTGGGGTTGAATGTTTTTGTCGGAGTTGAGTTCCACCTTTAGTGCCTTGTGGTCTGAGAAAATGCAAGGTAAAATTTCAATTCTTTTGATTCTGTTGAGTTTTTTTTGTGTCCTAGGATATGATCAATTTTGGAGAATCTTCTTTTGGGGCAATGAGAAGAATGTACGTTCTTTATCTTTGGGATGGAGTTTTCTATATATATATATCAAGCATAATTATTCTAGGGTCTCATTTAAGACCCTTATATCTTTGCTTAATTTCTGTTTAGATGATCTGTCCAGCTCTGTGAGAGGAGTGTTAGGCTCCTGTTACTATGGTGTTATAGGCTAGCATATGGCTCAGACTGCCTAAGGTCTATTTCAAGAATCTGGGAGCATTTAAGTTGGGTGCATAAATATTCAGAATTGAATTGTCTTCTTGTTGTATTTTCCCCTTGATCAATACGACGTGACCATCTTTGTCTTTTTTGACTTTAGTTGCTTTAAATCCACATGTATCTGAGAATAAGATTGCAACCCCTCTTTTATTCTAGATTCTGTTTGCCTGAAAAACTGTCTTCCAACCCTTAACTCTGAGTTTTAATTTGTCTTTTGAGGCTAGGTGTGTTTCCTGCAAACAGCAAATTGATGGCTTGTGTCTTTAATCTAATCAGCCAATCTGTGCCTCTTCTGTGGGGAATTCAAGCCTTTAATATTTATGGCTTGGATAAGTAATAATGGATAAGTGTGGTAGCATTCTTTTCATCTTATTTTGTGAAAGTCCATTGCTTAGTTTTGTCTTTTGCATCATTGTGGAAACTAGGCTGTCCTTTAATTTCTGGGTGCTTACTTTGCTGGTGGTCCATTGTGATAGTCAGTGTCTAGAACAAATTAAAGTATTTCCTATAGAGCTGGTCTTATGGCAAATTTCCTCAACGTTTGCATATCAATAAAATATTTGATTGCTCTGTCAATTTTAAAGCTTAGCTTAGCAGGATTTAGAATCGTGGGCTGGAAATTGTTCTGTTTAAGTAGCTTATAGGTAGATGACCATTGTCTAATGGCTTTAAAAGTTTCTTTAGAGAAGTCTGCTGTCACCCTGATGGATTTGCACCTCTAGGTCAATTGGCACTTACTCCTGGCAGCTTACAGAATCTTTTCTTTTGTCTTGACTTTGGACAAGTTCATCACAATGTGTCTTGGGGAACCTCTATTTGAGTTGAGGTGACCTGGGGTCCGATATCACTCTGAAAGGAGTGTCAGAATCTTTGGTGATTTTGGGAAATTTTTATTTATAATACTCTCTAGTATGGCTTCCATTCCTCTGGGGCATTCTTCTTCCCCTCTAGGAAAACTGTAACTTGTATGTTTGAAGGCTTCATAAAGTCCCATAATTCTGTCAGTGAACATTCTTCTTTCTCTCTCTTCTTTTCTGCCTCTTTAACTATCGAGTTAACTATCTACCTCTGAGATTTGTTCTTCTGCATGGTCTAATCTGTTGTTGAAACTTTCTATTGCATCTTTAAATTCCCTAATTGACTGCTTCAGTTCCTTCAGCTCTGCTATATCTTTTCTATATTCTTCATATCATTCATTTCTTATTGATTGATTCTGTTTTTGGATTTCCTTTTGGTTATTTTCCACTTTCTCAGCAATTTCCTTCATTGTTTTCATCATCTTTATTTTAAATCCCCCTTCTGTCATTTCTAACATTTCTTTATAGGTGGAGTCCTCTGCAGTAGCTACCTCATGGTCCCTTGGTGGGGTTGCTCTGGATTGGTTTTTCATGTTGCCAGGATTTTTCTGCTGATTCTTCCTCATGAGTATTTTCTTTTATTTGTTTTCTTGCCCTAATTTTCCTTTCACTTCCTCTTGCTCTTTAAGTCACCGTGCCTCTGGCCTAAGGTTTTGATGAGTCCTTTTGGCACAAGACCAGAAGGATGAGAAGATTGAAGAGCAAGAAGGGAAAAAAAGATTAAAAAAAAAAAAAGGAAAAGAAAAAAGAAAAAGGAGAGGGGGTGAGTAAAAGGAAATATTGACAAAAGGAAGAGAGGCACAGAAAGAAGGAGACAGAAATAATAAAGGGGTACAGTGGGTACTTTGACCTGACCTTAAAAATCCCCAACCTCTGAGGGTGCTGGGTTGGGTGGTTCCCTTGAGGTCAGCAGCTCTTTGCCAGCCTGTTCAGACACAGTACCCCACCTCCACCAAGTAGAGAGGAAAGACAAAAAATACTATAAATCAAACCAAAACAAACAAATAAAAAACCTTATGGGATAAAATTGGGGGAAAAGCAAATAATAAGGGCAAAAACACTAGCAAAACTGAAGTTCTAATTGTTAAAGAAGGCAACAATGGAAAATTATATTCAAACTAGAAAAATGAAGAAATAAAAGAAAGAAAAATAAAAAGAAGAAAAATCTAGAAGGAAAATGTTGAAATTAAAAAAACAAACAAACAAAGCAGTATATATATCTTTCTGAATATTGTCTGGGCAGCAGGTGATCTTCTGGGATATGAAATGTTAATCACAATGCTGATACAGCTGTATGAGATGGAGACTGGAGGCCTCTGCTGATCTCTCAAACCCTGCAGGGATGAGAGCTTAAATCTTTCCTTGGCCTGCTTAAAAGACACTTTAAACTGTTAACCTTGGCTAAGCAGAAGCTTTCCCAGGAAAGCACTTGTTGCTGGGATCTCTTCTGAAGTGGCTACCTGCTTATCCAGTGCACTAAAACCGGTCTCACTCAATGACCTCGAGGGCCAAGGCTGTAAGGCAGCCCTATTACTGCCAAACACTGAAATCTCCACTCTTCCCCAGCGTTTCAGTTCCTGCTTTTGGGCTCCTCAGTCACTAGATTACTCACCCAAGTTCTCCCTGCCTGATCCTCACTCTGTGACCCTGAGGGCAGAACCTCCAGAGGCAGTTCTCCCACAATGGCTGCGCTGGTGGCCCACAGCCAAACAATATTAGCTCCATTCTGGCTCAGCAGCGCAGTCTGGGGCCCTAGACAATGCTTAAAGTCATCCACACTCTCGCCCAAGTTCTCCCAAGGTAGTTCAACTGCGTGCCCAAGTCCAAAAAACAAAACAGCCCATAGGTAAGGCCTTTTCTGTTTGCATCTTGCTGCTGCTGTAGTTATAGCCATGGGCAGCCTCCAACCAAATGAACACACACAACTACCTGCCAGTTCTCCACTGGTTTTGTCCTCGTGGAGTCCAGAAGTCTCTAGCTGTCTCCCTGTGTCCCCAGAGGGATGTTTCTAGGCAGATCCCACCAGCCAGAGATACCTACAGCCTTCTCTCCCTGATCTCACCATGCCTGGTTGCAAAGAAGCTATTACTTGGCCACCATCTTGCTCCTCCCCTCTGGTATTGTGTTCTTAGAAAAGATGGTAGCCATGGCAGAGAGGCAGAGAGACAGTATCAGAGCTAAAGAGACAACATGTAGAACTTCCATCCTTCATTCAATGACTGGACAGACACACTTGCTGGAGCAGACAGAAGGTGGAAACTAGTCATTGCTCACCAGGACACACACAGCCTGAGCACTCAGTACCTGCACTGTCACACCTCCACCACCTCCTGCATGAGAAAATGACACAGAACTTCTTCAAGACAGACAAATATACAACAGTGTCCAGTATCATATTCCTCTTAATTGTGTACTAAGTGGGATCAGAAGTAAAGGCTGGGTGAGGTGACGTTAGCTTAGTATTAGATACACTTCTGTTTTCTTTCTTTCTTTGGTCTAAGAAATGTATTCGTGCATTATGCAATTTTTAAAAAACTTATGAAAAGGGATGGTACTATCTATATAACAGAGCAGCTATAAAAGTTTAAATTATATTATCTGATAGCTACAGTGTCTGGGACGTAGTAGGTGCTCAAAATAAACATTGTGTGCAAATTGCCATGGTCTATTTGGGTTGCTATAACAAAAATATCATAGACTGGGAGACTTAAACAACCGACATTTGTTTCTCACAGTTCTGGATGCTGGGAAAGATCAAGATGCTGGCAAATTAGGTGTCTGATGAGGGCTTCACAGATGGCTGTTAACTAGCTGTGTCCACTTGCTGTGTCCTCCTATAGTGGAAGGGACAGCAGCTCTCTGGGATCTTTCCAAAGGGCACTAATCCCACTCATGAGGGCTCCACTCTCATGCTCTACTCAGCTCCCAAAGAGCCCTTCTTCTAATACCATTATATTGCGTTAGGTTTGAACATATGACTTTTAGGGGAACATAAACATTCAGAACATAGCCTGAATTTAAAATGCTTTATGGAAGCAGGTCAAGTGAAGTGGCAATGGATTCTCAGAAACCTGTGCTTCCCTGTGAACCATATTCAAAGAGGATCTGGTGGGGCTGCAGAGTGGAAATTACAGTCAGGACTGCAGCACATCAGGACACTCTGCCCACCTCCATTAAAGAATCCTGGATGGATGTGGTCAAGGGTCTCCTCAGGTTGCAGTTGCAACCTTTTTGGTGCCAACAGTCCCACATGTTCACCACGGCCAGGGCAGGTTTAGTCCACTCAACCCATGCGGAAAGCAAGAGCTCCACATGCAACTCTGTCCACCCCAGCCCTCTGTTCAGTTTCTCCCAGCCACTGAAATTGCCTATCACAAATTAATAAAGGGGTGCATGGTAAGAACTGTGGTAATGAGAGAGGATACCCAAGAAGGTTGAGGTCTAGGAGAACAGGTCTTCTCAAGGAGACCACAAGGTTACACCTACAGGGTCCTCTCCATGGTGACTCAGCTCTTGGGAATTTGTAAACTTAACTTCCTGGAACTTGGAAATTTCCAAGTTCTGTGAAATCCTCTAGTTCTATAGGGGCTGGAATAGCATCTCCTGCTTGATTCAAACTGGCTAGTGAGAAGGGTACCTGTGGGGTGGACCTTTTTGACTGTTGATAAAAAGGGAAAGACCAAGCCAATCAGGGAGCACGGCCATTTGGAAATCTTCTATGCTGTAAGCTCTCGGCTGGTGAATAAAGCCCTTCCTCTTATAAACGTGGTGTTTGGGTGCTCTTTCTCTCCATCAGGCCTCATCTTCCTGCAATAATAAGAGCCTAAAACTGAAAGGCCTAGGTCTAGCTCATAATGAGAACAACCAGCTACTGTCCCCTGTTTGCTTTCCTATAACTGCTACTCAGGAGTCACAGAGCCGATGGTGATAAAGATTCTTAACTTTCCCCATAGACAACATTACCCTTGGGAAACTGAAGACAAGTTTCTAAGACATTTCCAGGCCCCTCATTCCAGCAGAATGGCTGACCCACCCAGAACAGCGGCCCATACCAAGGAACTGGCTCAGTTGGTACGTGTTGCTACCCTTGCCCAAGAACCGACCTAGGAAAGGAAACAATTCCTAAACTCCTATGGTTCCATCCCAAATCCAGCTGATTAGTAGATCTAATTGCCTAGGCTTTTGCCTGCCAAACTATCTTTAAAAAAATCGCTTCTCCCAAATTTTTGAGGAGATGGATTTTAGAAATTCATCCCATCTCCTCACATGGTGCTTGTGATATTAAACTCTCTCTGCTGTAACATCTGCTGTCTAAGTGTACTGGCTTCCTCTTGAGCAATGAACCACACCCGTGCCCTGCATGGAACCCCCTCCCTGCACTGCGGCCCAGAAGTTTGCTTGTTCTCAGGGATCACACTTCTGCACTGTCTGTGATTCAAAGTCTGAAAACAATGGTTAAGACAATTCCATGTACTTTTCCTGTGAAGGGAACAGCTCTGGAGCACCGTCCTCCTGGGACCAGCAGGCTAGGGTGTGGCAGAGGAAAAAGCTAAAGGTCTTTACTCAGCACCTGCACAGGACCTGCACCTTTCTCCTTGTTTGGGAAGTGACCTCCTTCATTTCACAGAGGAGGGAGCTGGGGCGGCAGGCTGCGGAGCGAAAGCTCCCAGGAGTTTGCTGGGTGGGCAGCAAGGACCAGACCCCAAATCACCAGACAATTCCTTAGGAGTCTTTAGTCTGTGATAGCCCAGTAAACCATGTTAGAGTAATGTTTGTTATCTTGGAGGAATTCTGGAAAGGCTGAGCTCTGGGCTTGAGCCTCAGAATCTCTCTGGTCTGAGAGGGGCAGAGAGGCAGTGAGGGAGGGAGACTTGGGTGGCCTCCCAGACTGAAACCTCTTCGGCAAAGTGACGTGTGCCCTGTGCCTGCAGGGAGCGAAATCCCAGAAGGTTAATGTCCATGGTTCCTGAAGAATTCCCGGTGCTGTCTGCTTTTGCTTGCCAAGAGTCTTGCTTTCCTGCTCCCTATAAGTGCCATGTGACATCTGGAGAGGGTCCCCCAGGGACTCACTGAGGCCTCTGGTGGCACTGCCGAAGCTCAAGTGACGCTCAGGGGAGGGCCGTGGTGTCCAGGGAGGCAGGGAGCGCATGGCCTGCCCTGAGCACAGCAAGCCCCGGCGAGGGCGACTGACGTCTCAGCCTACAGACCTGCCTGGCAGCTTCCTTCATGGCTCACAGGCTTAGTAAATGTCTATTGACCTCTGGTTCTGGGTGCCCAGAGGGCAGCAAGGTCATCAGGCCTGATGGGCAGATCGTTATGCCCGGCATGTGTCTATCATTATCGATTTGTCTATCAGGGAAAGTGAAGAATTGAATACAGATGGTTCAGATTAGCTTGGGCGTTCCTACTCTCCGGAGAGAAAGGGCAAACACTGGGCCGCCGGAAGTCCCCGATACCTTGCTTTGTGGCGCCACCTACTGGCGCCAGGGCCAGGTTAAATTGCAAATTTTAAAGACGGGGATAAGGAGACTGAGGTCTTGGGAGGGATCTCTGTTTCTGCTGTTTCCTGCTTTCTGGGCTTTCAGACTGGAGAGGAGCACAGGTACCTAATTTGGCAGCAATCACGACCCTTCCCCTGATCTGCCCCACTTACAGCCGTCTTCTGGGGGCACTCTCAGACCTTGCTGGGAGGGGGACACATTAAGGAGATTAATTGGCGATACTTAGGAAAATCACATGTGCCTTTGACCTAGTACTTCAGGACACTGTGCCAAAGATACTCTGTTAAAAAAAAAATGTGACGTGAGGTACACACACAGCACACGCTGCAGAATTATTAGTCGTGCAAAAGACTCAGAACTACTCAAATGTCCATCAGGAGGGGACTGATGAAATAAACCTTCCGGCATCCTGCTCAGAGCCTTATAGCCAGGATGGTTTAGCTGTCAGAAGTAAGGGATGGCCCTAGGTCCCAGGGCAGTGTTTTTCACCCTTTGTTATCTCACAGCACACTTGAACCTATAGTTAAACTTCCACGGTGCACTTAATTATGTTGATCAAAAAAAAGGGGGGGGGGCAAAAGAAAGAAGGTACTTAACTGTGCTTTGAACTTCTGAAAATAATTTAATTAATAACCTTTAAAATCTTTCGTAGCACACCTAAGATCCTCTCATGGTACAACAGCATGCCACGGCACACCAGCTGGAAATCACTGCCCTAGTGGCTTAGCAACAGCTCTGCCAGATGATCTTCATCTGGAGCACGGCTGCGCCCTGGGCGGAGGGGCACCAGAGAGTGGTGAGCCCTGACCTGGTGACTGAGGTGTCTACTGCTCACACTGTGTGCCAGTGTTGTGTCCAGTTTGGTGCATGTGGCACTGTGCCCCCAGTGCTTGTGCCTTGTGTGTCAGGCACTGTGTGTGTTTGTCCAGTGTTGTGGCCCAATGTGTGTACCCGCTGTGTGCTGTGTACATGGTGTTGTGTGCCTGCCACTGTTTGTTCACTTTTGTGTGCTTGGTACCATAACCCCGAGCCCGTGCCTTGTGTCATGTGCCAGTGTGTCCCTGCTGCTTTGCACCTGTGTGTGTGCCCAGCTGTGTGCTTCTTGCTGGTAACCTGGCTCCAGAACTGTGTGAACCTAGCTCCATATGCCCCGTGTTGTGATCCCAGGGTCTGTCAGCCACATGTGCCTGTGTGGTGTGTCTGGCGCTGTGTGTTCTGCCTTGTGTGCTGAGGTCTGTGTATCAGGCTTTTTGAGTCTGGCACAGGGCTCAGTGTTTTACTCCTGGCATGTGCACTAGCCTGGTGTGCCCAGGGCCATGTGCCCTGCGTGGCGTTCTCAGAGCCTGTGCTATTGTCTCTGGCTTGTACAGCCTTGTCATGTACTCACCGTGTGTGTCCAGTGTTGTGTGCCTGGTACTGTTCTCCCAGTTCTCTGTGCTCATGACTTTATTTCTGCACTGTGCCCCGCCTGTGGCTGGGATTATGTGGCTGGTGTGTGTGTCTGGGGTGTTAACCCATCCCCGGGGGCTCAGCGTTGTGTTCCTAGCACTTGTGCCTGGCCTTGTGTGCCTGCTGGTATGTATCCAACGTCATTTGCCTGAGGTTTTATAGATAGTGCCGTGTCCAGCTTGTGTGCCTGTTAAGTGTGTGGGGCTGTGTGCCTGGCACTAGTGCTCAGAGTTGTGTTCTGATGTTGTGTGTCTGACAGTGTGTGCCTGGTGTGTGTTCTCAATTTCGTTGTCTGTCCTTGGAGCATGTGCCTGTCATTTTGTGCCCGGTGTCATGTTCCCAACACTGTTTGTGTGTCGCTTTTGTGTGTCTGGCACTGTGTGTACCTGGAACTGTGTGCATCCATGTGCCCGGTGCTGCATGCCTGGCGTGAATGCCTGGTGTGTGCCTGGTATTGTCTACACTGTACCGTCTGCCTGTGTTGTGAGGCCTGTGGTCTGTACCCTGTGTTACCTGAGGTTTTAAAGATGGTATTGTGAGCCCAGCATTGTGATCCTGGAGTGTAAGCCCATCTTTGTGTCCCCAGTGTTGTGTGCCCACACTGTGAGAGCATGTTGCATGCCTGTCTTTGTGTGTGTGTGACTGGTGTGTGTGCCCAGTGTATGTACTCAATTTGTGTGCTCACATCATGAGAGTGTATTGCATACTTGTCTTTATGTGTGTGTGACCATTATGTGTGACCAGTGTATGTGCCCAGTGCGTGTACCCAGTGTGTGTGCCCACACTGTGAGAGCGTGTTGCACACCTGTCTTTGTGTGTGTGTGACCAGTGTGTGTGCCCACACTGTGAGAGCATGTTGCCCATCTTTGTGTGTGTGCGAACGGTGTGTGTGGTTGCCTCACATGGGTCTCAGTCCCGCACCTGCTGTGTCCCTGTGAATTCCTTGTTGGGAGGCCACCATGCAGGCATGACTGTTTTCACCTCTGCTCAGGGCAGAGCTCATGATCAGGCTATGGTCTCTGTCCCCTCCCCCCCCCAGTTGGCCTCTCCTTCCTGGGGACACTTTTCTGGCTGGCAGTCTTCATGTTTAGCCTCCCAGTCTATAATCTTCTCACTTATTTGGAGACCCCTTAATGAGTTCTCTCTTCACTGCTCTCTACTGCAGGGGTCCTCAAACTTTTTTAAACAGGGGGCCAGTTCACTCACCATTGGAGGGCCAGACTGTGGGTCCCAGGACAAGTGGGCTGCTAAGCAGGACAGGCAGCAGTGGCAAAAACACCCAGCGGGCCAGATAAATGTCCTTGGCGGGCCGCATGTGGCCTGTGGGCCACAGTTTGAGGACGCCTACATCTACTGAGTGAGTGGGGCATGGCTTGGAGGGTGGGCCCTGCTTCTTCTCATGCCCAGCCCCTTTCTGTAGTCCTCCTTGCAGATGTGACCCAGGCAGGCCTCAGGTTCCTGGCGTTTTTGTCCCCATGAAAGTATAAAATCCCCAGGGCTTTGGAGACCAGGCTCTGCAGACCTGGCCAGTGCATGAATGGCACAGTGAGGCCGCTCAGGGCAGCACCACAGCTAATAGCAGGCTAAGGGTGATACTGAGAAAGGCCCTCTCCTAACTCCTGTGGGCTCAGTCTGATAGCGTGGCCCTGTGAGTGACAGTTGCCTAAGGCGGCCACCAGAGGACAGAGCTGTCCTCCGTCCACGGACACTGGCCCTCCATCCCTTATCAGTGTTGGGGTGAGGCATCCTTGTCTGAGGGTTCTCTTGATTCCCTTCTATGAGGACCAAGGGGTATAACCTCTTAGCAAACAGAAAGGGTGGACTTCACACAAAGCAGGGACATTTAAAAAAATGTAAATAACTGAAAATACTACAAACTCAGTGGTATAAAGCCAACTTAGAAAACCTCTGGTTATTAACTTGTACTTTCAGATCATCAGAGAGCAAACATTTACCTTGGGATATTGGAAGCTTGAATTTTTAAAGGTTTTCAATGTGACTCTGTTTGTTTCCTGCCGGCAGCTTAAGGCCTGTGGTCTTGCTGCCTCTTTTCTTCATGTTATTCTGGGGGACCTGGCTTGGAGGGGATGGGGCTCCACGGGCTGAGTTCTCTGGGGACGTCTGGGTGAAAGAAAGGGCAGTCAGAGCTGACATGTGCTGCTTTGCCAGGGCAGTCTGGAGCCCAGCCTGCTCCTGGGGTCTACACTGCTGTCCTTCCCTGCTCCTTTCCGTGATCCTGCTATGCCGCTGCGATGCTTCTTTTCACACTGTTGTATCTGCTTTTCTTCTCAGTGCTGATGATTTGGAGTCTGAGCTGGGTGTGGAGAACAGGTGACTGGTCCACACTGCAATCTTCCTGGATTCAGGGAGCCTGAGTGATGTGCACTATCATCTTTGAAACAGTTCTCCCTCCCCAGGAGGAACCCCCTGCTTCTAAGCTGATCCAAGAGCCCCCATAACAGAGATCTGCACCCAAGTGAGTGGCCCTTGATTTTGCAGTGATTGTGAACATCCCCTCCCAAGGCAGAGGACAGAGGATCAGGCTTCAGTGTTCCACCACCTGGGGCAGGTTTCCAAAATAAAACATATCATTGTTTTATGGGTCTCCAAGGTACATTTTCTGCATTTTATGACTTTATTGAAAGTACAAACAACATAGAAGTCACTGCAACAAAGGTGACTGGGCCACACTCCCTGGACCTGTGGACAGCCCTGCCTTGAAGGAGCAGTGGTCAGAATTGTGGGAGCAAAGTGACTTTGGTTATTAACAGGAGAAAAACGTGGGAGTGACACCAGACCAGGGAACACTGAACGTAATGCAGGACGGACCAGAGGACTCCAGTGGGATGAGTAAGTGGAGACTGGTGGCATAGAATGAAAGTGTGAAACCAGCACAAGACAAGAGCATAGTAGCCAGAATACCTGTCCCAGCTACTGTCAACAAGAACAGTCTGCCCTGTGAGACCTGAGCTTGACAGCCTATGCTCACTGCTGGCAGTCGGTGTTAGTGACAGGAGGCCCTTAGTATGTGACCTGTCCTGGGTGTGTGCTCATGTGAGGGACAGGGCCCTCAGTGTGTGATCTGTCCTGGGTGTGCTCCTGTGAGGACAGGGACCCTCAGTGTGGGATCTGTCCTGGGTGTGCTCCTGTGAGGACAGGGACCCTCAGGGTGTGATCTGTCCTGGGTGTGCTCCTGTGAGGACAGGGACCCTCAGTGTGGGATCTGTCCTGGGTGTGCTCCTGTGAGGACAGGGGCCCTCAGGGTGTGATCTGTCCTGGTGTCTGCTCCTGTGAGGACAGGGGCCCTCAGGGTGTGATCTGT
>NW_003852589.1:2454823-2455146 GCF_000181295.1 Otolemur garnettii
AGGACAGGGGCCCTCAGGGTGTGATCTGTCCTGGGTGTGTGCTCCTGTGAGGACAGGGGCCCTCAGTGTATGATCTGTCCTGGGTGTCTACTCCTGTGAGGACAGGGACTCTCAGTGTGTGATCTGTACTGAGTGTGTGCTCCTGTGAGGACAGGGGCCCTCAGTGTGTGATCTGTACCGGTGTCTGCTCCTGTGAGGACAGGAACCCTCAGTGTGTGATCTGTCCTGGGTGTGTGCTCCTGTGAGGACAGGGACCCTCAGGGTGTGATCTGTACTGGGTGTCTGCTCGTGTGAGGACAGAGGCCCTCAGTGTGTGATCTGTC
>NW_003852589.1:2455890-2459065 GCF_000181295.1 Otolemur garnettii
GTGTCTGCTCCTGTGAGGACAGGGGCCCTCAGTTTGTGATGTTTACTGAGTGTGTGCTCCTGAGAGGACAGCGGCCCTTTAGTGTGTGAGCTGTAGAGAGAGGCTACAAATGATGGATAAGTTGAATTTCAGTTGTTGCATTATATATTGTCTGTATTAATATGGGAGCCTTCATTTTACCACTTGTACAGAGCATTGAGACATGATGCCTGGGTTCTTTCATTATTTTATTGGCTATATTATAAGTTGGCCTGTATGTGGACTGAAAGTTTAGTTTTTGTTCTGTATTGATATTATGCACATTTGAGAACAGGGGTCCTTCTTTGTGTTCTCTACTGACTTGCAGCGCAGAGACAGGAGCTTTCAGCATGTGATCTTACTGGCATTGTGAGTTTGTGCAGGCAGGGTGCTTTTTGGGCAGGTCATTGGAACTTGTAGCACAAAGATGATGAGTTTGCTTTTCTCGTCTCTAAGCTAAAGACACCCCAGAAGCTTTACTTGCTTTGTATATCAATTAGGTTCTCCAAAGTTAAATAAACTCTTAATAATAAGAAGTCAACATCTTAATAACTCAAACAATGAAATTAACTAACATTTTATCTTAATTTGTCCTGGGTATTCCCTAATTATGAATCATCTGGTTTGTGTTCTGTATTCTATTGTTACATAGACAATATTCAAGCTTTCTGTGATGCCAGATAGTCAGTTTCAGGACAGGGCTAGGCTGGACAGTACATCATGAATGTGATGAAGCCTGTCTTGCTTTCCTAGAATGTTCATGGAATGAGCTTGTTTGGAACCCTGGAGTGATATAGGAACTTGCAGATAGACAAAGAGATTTTCCCTTCCAGGTGACAGTGGAGGCATGTGATGGTGTGTGGACATGGGAACAGGCTGGTGTGCACAGGAACCAAAATGGTTTTCTATTCAGTTGCAATAATCCTGATTTTGTGAGGAACAAGTGCAGTCAGGCATTGGAAAATGTGACCTAGAGCCAGACCCAAAATGGCTCAGTAGAACTGGAATTGTGGGAGAGTTCAGGCACTCACAAACGTGTTTGGTTTTTTTAGTTATGCACATCAATGTGTGTTCAAGCACAAGAGGATTGTAGTGGTTAGCTGAAGAAGCTGAGACCCACTGCCCTGGTGGGCCCAAGGTGTGTGAGGAAGCTCCCCTCACAGTGGTCCTGATGATGGAAGGTCAGCCAGGTGGGAAGCAGGTGTGGAGTGAGGATGACTGTTTCCTTCTTCATTAGTTGGGAGAGATGAAAGGAGAGAGGAGGAGGTAGCTGGGCCAACTCCCCCCACCCCCATGTAGGGGCAGGGAGCAGGGTTTGTCTAGCCAGCTCTTCTATTCCATGATTGTTCCTGGGCAGACAGCTACAAAAATGCCTGGCAGGCCCTTAGACTCTCAGACTGACTTCATTCAATTTCCTGCCTTTTGTTCAGCTAATCTTTCTTCAAATCTTAATTTCCCAATGTCTTCTCCAGCAGTGTTATGCTGATTGCTGAAAGGCATAGTTAACCTCAGCAGAGATCCCCTGGATGGGTTTCTACTGGGATTTTATCAGGATTTCTTCCCTAATTATGAACTAGTATCAGGGTCTCTCTGGGTGTTTGGCATTTCTCTAAGGCAGTGATTTTCAACCTGTGTGTCAAAAGAGAATCTTAGGTATGTTGTGAAAATTTTGAAAGATCATTAATTAAATTATTTTCAAAATAAGTTCAAAGCATATAAGTATATAATTTCTTTTCACTTTTCTTTTCTTGGTTGACATAATTTGAGTGTGCCATGAAAGTTTAACTATATGTTTCAGTGTGCTGCAAGATAAAAAAAGGTTGTGATACACTGTGTTAAGGCAAGGTTTGGTAGGGGCCCCAGGGAACAGGCCTACAGAAAACCTTGGATGTCCAACCTTGGAGACGGGCCCAGGGCTTTCCTGGCCCCTCTACATGGCTCAGGGAGGCAGGGCTGGACTCTGGGCCCTCTCTGTTCCCTCATCACTGGAACCTCATTGTAGTTTGGAAGGGACCTAGGAAACCAACACACACGTAGGATTTCAAATGCACTTTTTATATCCACTTTTATAGCCACTGGCTCTCTCTTCCCTTGACTCTTCCTGTGGCCTTGGTAAGTAAAGTTTTCCCAACATACCTAAGATCCTCTTTTAACATACAGTTTGAAAATCACTGCCTTAGAGAAATGCCAAATACCCAGAAAGGTCTTTAAAGGGTGACCAATCAGCAAGTCAGAGATAAAATTGGGCCCTGTGGCCATCACAGGCAAACAAACAGTGAAGATGAGGGAGGCTTCCAGATGTGACCCTCCCTGGAGACACTCCCCTCCCCACCTCACGTTTGTGGTTGACTCAGAATCCAGGCAATTTTCAGTGAGTAGAAAAGATTTGAAAGACTCAAGCATGCAAAGCAACTTGACCCTAGCATAGCGGTGTGCATGGTGGATGGTGGCCCTGCTCCAGTGCCCAGGCCTGCCAGGCTATCAGGTGCACCAAGGCCCTGTGCCTGGATTTCTGCTGGGCAGCCTGTGACTGATAGGGCTAAATGTAGGGACCCTCCAGTATTCTTTTATGATCAGAATTCTCAAGAAAATAGGCATAGAAGGAACATTTCTTAAACTGATAGAGGCCATTTATAGCAAACCCACAGCCAATATCATATTGAATGGTGTAAAATTGAAAACATTTCCACTCAGATCAGGAACGAGGCAAGGATGCCCACTGTCTCCACTGCTATTCAACACAGTAATGGAAGTCTTAGCTATCGCAATCAGGCAATAGAAGGTGATCAAGGGTATCCAAATAGGGTCAGAGGAGATCAAACTCTCACTCTTCGCTGATGACATCATCCTATACCTGGAAAATACTAGGGACTCAACTTCAAAACTCTTAGAAGTGATCAAGGAATACAGCAGCATCTCAGGATACAAAATCAATACTTGTAAGACAATAGCTTTAATATACACCAACAATAGTCAAGCTGAAAAAACAATCAAGGGCTCTATTCCTTTTACAATAGTGTCAAAGAAGATGAAATATCTGGAAATTTACCTAACAAAGGACGTGAAAGATCTCTATAAAGAGAACTATGAAACTCTGAGAAAAGAAATAGCTGAAGATGTTAACAAATGGAAAAACATACCATGCTCATGGCTGGGT
>NW_003852589.1:2459320-2464410 GCF_000181295.1 Otolemur garnettii
GAGCTGCTTATCGCCATTTTATCTTCAACAAGCCTATCAAAAATATTCAGTGGGGGAAAGACTCCCTATTTAACAAATGGTGCTGGGTGAACTGGCTGGAGACCTATAGAAGACTGAAACTGGACCCCCACCTTTCACCATTAACAAAAATTGATTCTCACTGGATAAAAGATTTAAACTTAAGACATGAAACTATAAAAATACTAGAAAAGAGTGCAGGGAAAACACTTGAAGAAATTAGCCTGGGAGATTTTATGAGGAGGACCTCCTTAGCAACTGAAGCAACACCAACAGTACATTACTGGGATCTGATCAAACTAAAAAGCTTTTGCACAGCCAAGAGCACAGTAAGTAAAGCCGACAGACAACCTTCAGAATGGGAGAAGATTTTTGCAGGTTATGCTTCTGACAAAGTTCTGGTAACTAGAATCCACAGAGAACTCAAACTAATCAATAAGAAAAGAATAAGTAACCCCATTTCTATGTGGGCAAGAGACTTGAACAGAAACTTCTCTGAAGAAGACAGGCACATGGCCTACAAACACATGAAAAAATGCTCATCATCTTTAACCATCAGAGAAATGCAAATCAAAACCACTTTGAGATATCATCTACTCCAGTAAGATTAGCCCACATCACAAAATCCCAAAACTACAGATGTTGGCGTGGATGAGGAGAGAAGGGAACACTTCTACACTGCTGGTGGGAATGCAAGCTAATACGACCTTGGAAAGAAGTTTGGAGAACACTCAAGGAACTAGAAGTAGACTTACTGTTCGATCCTAAAATTTCTCTATTAGGTATATACCCAGATGATCAAAAATTATTTTACAACAAAGACATTTGCACCAGAATGTTTATTGCAGTCTAATTCATAATAGCCAAGACATGGAAACAGCCTAAGTGCCCATCGACCCATGAATGGATTAACAAATTGTGGTATATGTACACCATGGAATACTATGCAGCCATAAAAAATATGGAGACTTCACATCTTTTATGTTTGCCTGGATGGATCTGGAACATATTCTTCTTAGTAAAGTATTTCAAGAATGGGAAAAAAAGTATCCAATGTACTCAATACTACTATGAAATCAATATTTAACCACCTACACACTCATATGAATGGCAAAACATAACTATAGTCCAGAAATTAGAAGGTAAGAGGGGGGATATGGGAGGAGGGAGGGTATTTGGGGGGACTTCACCTAATGTGCATGATGCAATGGTACACTCCAAAACTTAATAAATGAGTATAATTGTGATGGATGTGTTACTTAGTTCAATGTAAACATTTCATATTATATATCAAAGCAGTACCCTGAACCCCATAAATGCATCATATACAAAGTTATGATATAATAAAAAATAATTAATTAAAAAAATAAAAAATAAATAAATGTAGGGACCTGCTGGGAAGGAATGAGTGTGCTAATCCCTTCACCTCCAAACTCTTATCTTCCCATCTGACTTAATGTACGTGCTGAACTTCTTTTTCGAACTCAGCCTACTTGCACCTGAGTGAAATAAAGGCCACGTTGCCCACACAGAACCTGGACTCCACTTCCTTTCATTCACATCTCAGAATAATTCCTCATTTTGGGGTCCTTCACCTCTCATTTTGGTGCCAACAACCTGGAACAGGGAGAAGCCCCCCTGGGGGGTGAGATACACCCTGTTGAACCCACTCCCAACTAGATAGACTCTTGTTCCAATGAGATGAAGGGAAACAGGGGATTCCTCTGACCCTACCTAGAATTCATCCATTTAATAGTGAGGTGAGCATTTAGCTATCACCTCTTTCTGTGCCTTTTAACTCCACGCCAACTCCTCTCTCCCTCTTCCTCCGTTTCTAGACCTTTTAAGCATTTGCATATAAATCCTCTCTGAGCCTTTTTAACTTCTCCTCCCTTTCCCCACTCTGGGCAGAAAAACTCCAGTAGTCGGTGCCTCTTAAATCTTGCACTAGTCATGGACTAACCCAGGCTAGTCAGACTCACCTGTCCACAGCCTTGTGCATGGAGATGCCCTCCCCGTGGGCATGGGCCACTGTTTTCTGGCAGTTAAAGGTCTTTCAAAGAAGCCTGGTAACCTCTCCTGCTCCAGCCTTGGCTGCTTCCTTCCTCCTCCCTCTGGTAAGTTCTTTTTTTAACCTTGTTTTAACCTCCTTTATTTTCTACCTCCAGTTTCCAATATGGGGACCACTCAGTCATGGATTCCCCCTTCTTCACCTTTAAGCTGCCTCTTAACTCACCTCAAACCTCTACACCTTTATCCTGACCTTAAACCTAAATGCCTCATCTTTTTCTGTAATACCGCTTGGCCTATGTACAAATTAGACAATGGCTCATCATGGCCTGAGAATGGCACCTATGACCTTTCTTTCTTTTTTTATTTTTTAGAGACAGAGTCTCACTTTATCAGCCTCAGTAGAGTGCTTTAGCATCATAGCTCACAGCAACCTCCAGCTCTTGGGCTTAGGCGATTCTCTTGCCTCAGCCTCCCAAGTAGCTGGAACTCCAGGTGCCCACCACAGTGCCTGGCTATTTTTTGTTGCAGTTTGGCCGGGGCCAGGTTTGAACCCACCACCCTTGGTATATGGGGCCGGCACCCTACTCCCTGAGCCACAGGCACTGCCTGCCTTTGACCTTTCAATCCTCATTGACCTCGACAATTAACATCAGAGATTGGGCAAATGCTCATAAGTCCCTCACATCCAGGCCTTCCTCCTCCTCCGAAACACTCCTTCTTTGTGTTTGTCTTGTGAACCTTCTCAAATTTTCTTTGCACAGGCCAAACCAGCCCTCCCTGAACGCCCTGATTCTTCACTGTCTTCCTTCAACCCAGCAGACAACCCTCCCACTTCTGCCCCTCCACAATCTCCCAACCACAACCTCCTCCTTGCCCACAGAATTCCACCCCATCTGGCTATCTCCACTGCCCCCCACCCACTTTCCATCGAATGTGAATGAAAAGGAAAGGATGGCAGACCTAGATGGGAAAGGAAAGATAGCAGACCTGATTTCTCCACCTCATACTCGGTCCAGTCACACCTTTGGGCCTTACAGTTCCAGACCACCACAACTTCTGTACCCCCTCTGAGAGGTTGTGGGAATGGAAGGTATCATCAAGGTTCATGTCCCCTTTTCTCTCTCAGACCTGTCCCACATAAGTCAGAAACTAGGTTCGTTCTCTGCCGATCCCACAAAATACTCCTAAGAATTCAGATATCTAACCCAATCATATGATCGGACCTGGTGTAATTTATGCCATCCTCACCTCCACCCTAACCTCAGAGGAGAGGGAGCAGGTCTGGACCCAGGCATAGGGTCATGCTAAAGATCTACAGAGGACAGACCAAACCCTGCTGGAGGGAGCTAGGACCATCCCCCAGGAAGCCGCCAATTGGAATTACCAATCTGACACTCCTGGGGTCTGCCTCCATAACCACATGGTCCAGTGTCTTTACAAGGACAAAGAAAAGCAGCCCATAAGGCCATCAATTATGAAACATTAAAAGAAATAACTCAGAAATAGAATGAAAATCCTGCCCAATTTTTAGCCCATCTTAACAAAGCCCTCCACCCTATCGCTGGAGAGAAATGACAGAAGACTCATTATCAACATGCATTTTATTCCTCAATCTGCCCCTGACATCCAGAAAAAAATCCATAAATCCCCCCAGGGCCCTCAGCACCCCCAAACAGATCTCATTGACCTGGCCTTCAAGGTCTTTAACAACTGAGAATAGGCCTCTTAGCTGTAGCACCTCTCAGAGCTCCACTTATTGGCTTCCGCCATTACACAAACCCCAGCTACTCTCAAAACACCTCTGGATAGTCTGGGAAAAGAAAACCTCCTCTGGGACCATGCTTCAAGTGTGGTATACCTGGCCACCAGGCCCAGGAATGCACAAATCCAACCCCTTCTCAAGTCATGTCCAGGCTGTGGAGGTCCTCCCTGGAAGACTGACTGCCCAGGTCCGTCTGAGGATCTGGTTTGCAGTCACTCCCAGGGCCTGGCTGAATACCCCAACCTCTTTGGCTTGGCTTCTGAAGAGCAAAGATTCCTGCAGAGTCAGCAGGCCCCTTGGACGATCATTAGGACTGAGCTCTGGGTATCTTTGCTAGTGGAAGTGAAGCCAATCTCTTTTCTGATTGATACTGGGGCCACATATTCCACCTTACTCTTCTATAAGGGTCCTCTACAACAAACAGAGATCTTGGTGGTGGGTATTGACAGCAATTTGCTATGTCACTTTACCCTTGTGGTGTTCATTTACTGGACATTCTTTCTCACATTCATTCCTTATCGTTCCTCATACAGCATTCCCCTACTAGGCAGAGACATCCTGTCAAAATTACAAGCAACCTTGACGATTCCCACGAGCTCCCACCTCTCACTACCCATCCTACTCCTCTCTAACACCTCCCCTACAACCCCTCCATTCTCTCAATCTGACCTCCCCATAGACCCTGTTGTGTGGGATACCTCTCTTCCTTCTATAGCCTCCCATCATTCACCCATTCTCATTGCCCTCCAACCCCAACATTCACATCCTTCCCTTAAACAATCCCCAATCCCTGTGGTGGCCCTCAGGGGTGTTAAGCCACTTGTCCTCAAATTCCTGTCAGCAGGTATTCTCAAACCTACTAACTTACCCTACAACATTCCCATCCTTCCTGTAAAAACAAAAACAAAAACGATGGTTCATATTAGTTAGTGGAAGACTTACAGGCCTTCAGTGAAGTTGCTCAGCCTATTCGTCCAGTAGTCTCTAATCCCTATGCCCGCCTATCTACCATTCTTTCCAATAACTCCCACTACACAGTTTTAGATATCAAAGATGCCTTTTTTTTTTTTTTTTACCATCCCTATCCATGAGCTCTCCCGACCCTTCTTTGTCTTCACCTGGACTGACTCTGATTCCTCAACAGCTCACCTGAACAGTTCTCCCATGAGGATTTAGAGACAATCCTCATTACTTTGGTCAGGCACTTCAGGCTGACCTCCAGCAGTTAACTTTATAAAAAAATTCCACAGTTCTTTAGTACATAGATTACCTTCTCTTTTTTTTTCTTTTTTTTTTT
>NW_003852589.1:2468983-2470691 GCF_000181295.1 Otolemur garnettii
TTGTGGATGGGGTCTTCAATTACGTCTGCCCCATTTTTCCTTGGGGGAGTTGATCTATTCTGGTTATTCGAGTTGCCAGAGTTTTTCCGCTGATTCCGCCCCATTCTGAGTTTACCTTGTTTGGAGGCCTTATCAGAACTGTTCAGTTGGTGGCCTCTTCTAGTTATCCAGTGAGAGAGAGGCAGAACGTGTCTGTTGTCTACTCCAAGTTCTCGGGTGCTGGGTCAACTGGGGTGCAGTGGAACGGCAGCAGCTGCACAGGAGTGTGCATGGCCGGATTAGACCTCATTCAGCCTACTGGGGAAACCAGTGGGCAGGAGACTGGCAGTAGCCGGATCAGTCCTAGTTCAGCACCCTGGAGCAGTCGGGGAGTGGGGGAATGGCAGCGGTAGTGTAGGGTACGCAAGCAATCAGATCAGTCTTATTTCGGCCCCACCAGAGTAGCTGGGGGGAGTGGAGGACTCCTTCACTGTGGCCTGTTGGACGTGTGCGGCACTAGCAAGCCGATCTATTCCCTCCCAGCCTGGGAGCCAGAGTGGGGAACTCCTCCACCTCCGTCTGTGGGACACACATGGCTCTAATCGTTCTTGGCCCGCTCAGAGCGCTAGACTCCTCGACCGCCTCCTGCAGGGTGTGCGTGGCTCTAGCAAGCAATTCTGGGCCCACCCAGCACAGGTGCCTGGAGCAAGGAACTCCTCTGCTGGCCCCCGTGGGGTGTGCGTGTCTCTAGAAGGCTGTTTGGGGTCTGCCTGGAACAGAGGACTCCTCTGCCACTGCCTGTAGGACAACCGTGGAGCACACAGCTCTAGCAAGCAGTTCTGGGCCCTCCCAGAGTGGGGGACTCGTCTGCAGCCACTTGCGGGGGTGCGCTAGGCTCTAGCAAGTACTTCTGTGGCTGCCCAGAGCAGGGGAACTCCACTTCGGCCACCAGCTGCCTATGGGGAGCTTGCAGCTCTAGCAACCAGTTCTGGACCTGCCGAGGGCCCTGGGGCGGGCTTCTTCTCTGCTGCCCGTGGGATGCGTGGCTCTAGCAAGCAGTTCTAGGCCCTCAGCGGGGGTGCGCTAAGCTCTAGCAAGTACTTCTGTGGCTGCCCTGAGCAGGGGAACTCCACTCCGGCGACCCGCTGCCCGCCGCCCGCGAGAAGCTTGCAGCTCTAGCAATCAGTTCTGGACCTGCCCAGAGCCCTGGGGCCGGGTTCTTCTCTGCCACTCGTGGGGTGCACGGCTCTAGCAAGCAGTTCTAGGCCCTGCTGGAGTGGGGGACTCGTCCACCGCCACCGGCGGGGGTGCGCTAAGCTCTAGCAAGTACTTCTCTGGCTGCCCGGAGCAGGGGAACTCCACTCCGGCCATCCGCCACCCGCGGGAAGCTTGCAGCTCTAGCAATCAGTTCTGGACCTGCCCAGAGCCCTGGGGCAGGGTGCTTCTCTACCACCAGTGGGGTGCGCGGCTCTAGCAAGCAGTTCTAGGCCCTCCCGGAGTGGGGGACTCGTCCGCCACCACCGGCGGGGGTGCACTAAGCTCTAGCAAGTACTTCTGTGGCTGCTCTGAGCAGGGGAACTCTACTCTGGCGACCTGCTGCCCGCGGGAAGCTTGCAACTCTAGCAATCAGTTCTGGACCTGCCCAGAGCCCTGGGGCGGGGTTCTTCTCTGCCACCCATGGATTGCGCGGCTGTAGCAAGCAGTTCTAGGCCCTCCTGGAGTTGGGGAC
>NW_003852589.1:2471152-2479975 GCF_000181295.1 Otolemur garnettii
CCCAAGTAGCTGGGACCACAGGTGCCCGCCACAACGCCCGGCTATTTTTTTTGTTGCAGTCATTATTGTCGTTTGGTGGGCCTGGGCTGGATTTGAACCTGCCACCTTAGGTGTATGTGGCTGGTGCTTTAGCTACTTGAGCCACAGGCACCGAGCCAGATTACCTTCTCTTATGTAGCCCCACCCCCATGGCGTCCCAGCAAGACACCATTCACCTACTCTCTTTCTTCCCCACCAAGGGGTACAGAGTGTCCCTTTCCAAAGCCCAGTTAACCTCTCCCTCTGTCTGATACCTTCACATCCTCTTACAGGAATGAGAAAAACTCATCCCCTTGACCACATTCAGGCCATAGACTCCTTACCCTTTCCTCAAACAAAAAATGACCTCTTCTCCTTCCTGGGGGTTCGAGGGTATTTTAGAGCCTGGATTCCCAATTTCGTGACATCAGCTAAGCCTCTATGCACTGCCGCTAAAGTTTCCCCAACCGACCTCTTAGACCCTCTCCAGCTTTGGTCAAGTTTTTTCTCTCCCTACAATCCTCTCTGTCCCAAGCACCCTCTCTCTATCTACCTGATCCCTACTATCCATTTTTACCTCTCAGTGTTAGAACACCAAGGATGTGCGGTAGGGTTTCTAACACAGAAACCTCACAATCATCACCTCCCAATAGCATTCCTCTAAAACCAGACCGAATTCACAGCCCTAGCCTGGCTCTCTTGCTTCTGAGCAGTGGTTGCCATGTCCCTCCTATGCCTAGAGCCCCAGAAACTTACCTGCCATGCCCCCACATATCTACTTAGCCCTCATAACATTCCATCCCTTTTAAAACACCAACACTTGTCATCTTTAATTTCTGCACCTTGCTTAACTCTAGCTTCTTTACCCAGACCTCCACTTTCTCCCTAGATCTGCATATAACCCCTCATCTCCATTAGCTGTCCTCCACTCCCGTGACCCTCACACTTCCCAGAACTCATTCCATGATTACTGGTCTTTAGTCACAGTAACATTACACTCTTTTCCCAACATCTCCCTCTTTCCTTTACCTGACTCCTAAGACACCTGGTTTGTTGATGGCAGTTCTTCTAAGCCCACTGATCAACTCAGAAAGGCAGGCTTTGCCATTGTGTCTTCTTCCTGCATTATCGGCTCTACTACTCTGTCCCCTGGCACCTCCTCACAACAGACAGAGATCTTAGCCCTCACTAGAGCCTTACAACTTGCATGAGGCTGCCCCATTAACATGTACACAGATCCTAAGAATACTTTCCACATAATTCATCACCATACAGCCATATGGCAAGAAAGAGGATTCATTACCACATAAGATTCCTCTATTAAAAACTCATTAAAATCCTCCTAAATGCAGCCACTCTCCCAAAAGAAGTAGCCATCATCTACTGTAAAGGCCACCAAAATAAAACAGATCCAATTTCTAAAGGCAATCAAAAGCTGATATAGAAACCAAATGAGGAGCTCAACACCCTTACCCCCCACCCCACCCAGAAGGCCAGTACTTGTCCTTTGATAAATTCTCTCCAGTATACACATGCGAAGAACAGGACAATTACTGGTATCTTCCCACATGGGGAGGATGGTTTCTTCAACAAGGAAAATTTATTCTGCCTTCCTCCCAAGCACAAAATATCCTCTCTTCCCTCCAGAATAGCCTTCACGTTGGCTTCAAGCCTCTTTACACCATTCTTTCTCTGCTCCTTTCTCACCCACAATCTACCTTCACTTTTAAAATGGATAATCCTGTCTTGCACAATCTGTACCCAGGTCTCACCCGGGGAGCCACAAAAGTTCCCCCTTTTCCCACACACCAGGTCCAGGGCCAAACCTCCAGATAAGACTGGCAGATTAACTTCACCCATGCACCTCTTGTATGAAAATATAAACTTCTTCTAGTTTGGGTTGATACTTACTCAGGGTGGGTTGAAGCCTTCTCCACAACAAGCAAGAAAACCAAGGACATTTTCTCCACCCTCCTCAACCATATTATTCCTAGATTCCATCTCCCCAGCTCCATTAAGAGCCACCAGAGCCTGGCTTTCATTAGCCAGATCACCTCCCAAACTTCACAAGCCCTAGGAATTCAGTGCTGCTTACAGGCGCCTTACAGGCCCCAATCATCAGGAAAAGTAGAACAAATGAACAACACCTTTAAACAACATCTCACTGAATTAGTGCTCCAGCATAAACAAGATTGGTACATCTTTCTAGCTACACAATGGACTATGACACACACATACACACACAGTAGGACCTCTGTAGGTTGACCACTCAGGGGACTACAAACTGGTCAACATACAGAGGTAGTCAATGTAAAGAAATAGGCTTTAGTACGTGTGGTGCATGTCCAGTCTATGAAAATTAGGTCAACTTAAGGAGGTGATCAGCTATGGAGGTTCTATTGTGTGTGTGTACACATGGTGCCAAAAATGTATACACATTTTAAGAAAGGAAAAAATAACACTCAATATACATCAATAATGTTTGTCATTGTCTATATTGTATTTTGCATCCATTGTAATCGCAGCTTGAGTATTATAATTTTAACAGTTTTTTCCTTTCTTGAAATGCACGTACATTTGTTGGCACCCTGTGAATACACACATACAAGCACATACAAGAACATTTATTATAGGAATTGGCTGGCATGGTTATGGAGACCAATATATCCTGCAGTCTGCTGTCTGCAAGCTAGAGAACAGGAAATCTGGTGGTGTAATTTAGTTCAAGTCCAGAGTCCTGAGAACCAGGAGTAAGGGTAGGAGAGGATGGGCATCTCAGCTCATGCAGAGAGAGCTAATTCTCTCCTCCGCCTTTTTAATCCCATACAGGCCCTCCATGGGTTGGGTGATGCCCACCCACACTGGGGAGGACCCCTTAATTTTACCAATTAAAACACTAATTCTCTTTTGGAAACATCCAGACACTTATACCAAAAATAATAGTTTACAGCTTGGTGCACATAGCTCAGTGAGTAGGATGCCAGCCACATACACCAAGGCTGGTAGGTTTGAGCCCAGGCCTGCTAAATGACAATGACAACTGCAACAAAAAGTAGCCAGGTGTTGTGGTGGGCACCTGTAGTCCCAGCTACTTGGGAGGCTGAGGCAAGAGAATTGCTTAAGTCCTAGAGTTGGAGGTTACTGTGAGCTGTGATGCCACAGCACTCTACTGAGGGTGACATAGTGAGACTCTCTCAGAAAAAAAAATAGTTTACCAGTTATCTGGGCATTCCCTAGCCCCGTCAAGTTAACATCTAAAATTAGTCATCACAGATGGTAAAAGGTGATATTAGGGATGGGATATGAGGGTTAAAGAGGCCTTGAGGTGGGTACTCAAGCTCACACCTCTGACTTTAGTCAGGAGGCCAGAGGACTTAACAGTCTAGCTGAGGGGCAGATGTAACGAGCTAAAGAGTTGAGAGTCAGACTCCAGCCTCCTGAAAGCTACTGCATCAAATTGCCACTGAGAGTGTTGGTCTTTGGGCTTTGCTAAGGTTTAATTTCCCCCAAATGAACACTGCATGGGCTGCTGAGCGGTGTGATTGGGGCTGCACCAATCTGCACCTTCCTCCCAGCCTGCCAGCGTGAGCTGAACAGTTTCCAATTCTGTAAAGGAAGCTGAAGATAAGTTGAAGTTCTATTGAATTGAGTCTGTTTCAGAAGTAAAGAGCCTTTTCAGTAGATTACAATGTGATATTCTTGGCCATTTCTGTGGGACAGGGGAGGGATGGGAGGTAGTGCATAGTTGACTGGCTTCACAAGGTGGAAAATGGCTTGTTTCTGGCTCATCTGAAGTTTCATGGCTATTGTAATATGATTAAGCAAGGCAGAAATGAAGCATTGGCACGTGTTCAGTCCCACAGTCTATTATACGCCAGAAACTGCGCTGTGTTCTCAGGATATAAAGCTGAGGGAGGCACAGTCATCAGGATGCCAGCAATCTCTCAGCATCGCTACAGTAAGGGGAGGCGCTGGCACTGCAAGGACACAGAAGAGAGAGCAATCAACACTTCCAGGAGATGAGCGGCTCAAGGGGCACTGCGGGGAGGAGGCAGCCTTTGTCCAAAGCTTGAGATGAATCGAGTGGTATCCAGGACAGAGGAGTCCTGTGGCTTGTTTGGGAAGTGGTTGAACATGACAGTGGACAGTGAGGGGCTCTCAAGGGGATTGGTCAGTGGAGAAAGGGTGGCCTGTGTGTCAGAACGATAGCTCTGGCTTCAGCAGGGAGGGGGGACCTGGGCTAATGCCTTTGCATGGGGGTCAGGGACTTGTACAGAGGATGCTACAAAGCCTGGCCGTGTGGGCAGTGGGGGTGGGAGGTGGGATGGATGTTTTCAGGGCACAACAGACAGGATGGGGTGTGCAGAGTGGGAAAGGCAGAAGCCCCCAGCTCGAGAGCTGGGAGAAGAATGGCATCTCCCAACAGCACAGGGCAACTGTTGGCGATGACAGGTTTGGGGAGGAAAAGGCTCATTGAAAACAAACAAACAGCCACCAAAACCCCCTTCTAATGTTAGAATAATAAGACTTACGGAAAAATGTGAAAATAGTGTGGAGAATACCCATAAGCCCATCAGCCCATTTCCCCTAATTGCGGGAAATGAATGCTGATAGCATTATGATCAAAACTCTAGACTTTCTTCCAATTGTACCAGCCAAGGCGGTTCATGTTTGGTTCTCTGGGGTGAGGTGCTCAAAGACATACTTGGGGTCCACGTGTATAATGAGACTTTTGTTTGCCTTTTTTGGCCGAGACAGCATTTTATTTTCTCTGTCCCTTTGATGTCATTTTATTTCAGGTTATCATGTTTAAAATCTAAATTCTGCAATCTGTGGTCCCAGTTTTTTTTTTTTTTTTTAACTTGCTAGAGTTAAATCTACTTACATCATTGTGTCTTCCAAGAAGAGGGTCAGCTTTCATGCTTACTGAGCACGTCTGGGTGCCGGCACAGGCCTCACCCCAACCCTGCACCAAAGGCAGCGGGGAGGTCCTGCCCTAACCGTTGTGTTCACAAGCAGTTGGATGCATGCTCTGCTTTGCACTTCTTTCCTTGTATTTTCTTTCTTTTCTTTTCTTTTTCTGAGACACAGTCTCACTTTGTTGTGCTCCATGGTCCCCCTCCCTGCAGCTCAGCACTCTGTTAGAGTGCTGTCACATCATAGCTCACAGCAACCTCAAACTCTTGGGCTCAAACGATCCTCCTGCCTCAGTCTTCTGAGTAGCTGGGACTATAAGTGCCCACCATGACACCTGGCTATTTTTTCTTATTTCTAGTAGAGATGGGGTCTCACTCTTGCTCAGCCTAATCTCAAACTCAAGGATTGAGCTCAAGCAATCCTCCTACCTGGGCCTCCCAGAGTGCTGGGATTACAAGGCACGAGCCACTGCAAGAAGCCTTTCTCTGTTATTTTCTCTTTTTTTCTTCGTAATGATATAGTGTTGGCACTTTTTCTCTCATGACTGTGAAGGTGACATTGTTCTCTTCACGCTACTAGTGGGTGCTTTTGTGTTGCTGCAGCTTTCCTGCAAATTCTTATCAAAGTCCTCCACACTGTCCTGTCTGGACGCTGTGCTACTTTGGGACTTAGCCTCTAAGCAGCTTTGGGGATGGGGATGGTGATAGGGGACCACACCTCCCTTCCCCAAAACATTTCCCTTGCACTTCTCCCCACACTGGAGTCGCACTTGCCTGATGCCAGCCTCCCCTCTGCAAGCACCCTACTCCGCACGTTAGTTTGCCATCAGCCGTGGCTGGGTATCTCCTCTGCACCTGTCTGCCCTGGTCTCCTTCATTCCTGTGGCTCTGAGTCCCAGTCCCAGTCCCAGTCCACAGCCCCAGCTGCCAGCTCTCTTCGGAAACCAATTGGCCTCTGGAAAACTCAGCTTGGACATCCCATTGGGGACCCAAACCTGTACTCCTGTACCCTGCTGCTCTCCTGTCCTACAACCCAAGATGTCACTTTTTCTCCTCTTTTCCCTCACCCCCCACAACCACGTCACCATCAGCAGCAAGTTCTGCAGATCCCTACAAAATATATTCATTTCTCATGCTTCCCCCGGTTCCCCTGCACCCACCAGTAGCTCTTCCTGGATTAATTGCAAAAGCCGTTTATGTGTTTGCCTCCGCCTCCTACCCACCCCCACTCAGGAGGCGGAGTGGGCTTTTGTCCTTGTATTTTAAATTATGTTTCTTATTTGCTTAAGGAAACAGGTGCTTTTTCTGTTGCTGGTGGGAGCACAAAATGTTACAGAGCATAATGTATAGCCCTTGGAAATTTCCATCAAGATCAAACTGACATCACAACCAATGTAACCATCCTTTGACTCCGAGCTGCCCCGGGAATCTGTCTTCTGCATGAATGTCTTAGCACATGTGCAAAGTGACACATGTACAAACTCACCCTGAGCATCACTGAAACAGCAAGACATTACAAACACCTCTAAACCCCGCCGAGAGGAAACCAGACCCACAGTATAAACTGGGGTACGCTTCACACGACAGCATACTTCAAAGCAGTGAAAAAAAATTTGAGGAAGGCCTTCTTATCCTTCTATGAAAATACCTTCAGAATATGCTGCTACATGAAAAGGAAAATTGAAAATAGTACTTTGTAGTAGGCTGTCTGTTCTAGAGGAAAGAAGGAGAAATAAGAATTTGTATTTGCCTGAGGGTGAGTGGTAGGGAAGCTGGCAATGGGGGAGAAGTGAGACTTGTCACGTATCCCTGGCTACAGCGTTTTGATTTGACTTTTGGATCTCATTACCGACACTACACACAGACTTCGGAGACTCCTACCAGCTTCTGGTGGAGATGCACAGCCCTGAGCACAGGCTCTGGGGCTGCATAATCAGGTCTCTGTCCTCCGCCCTCCCCTTAGGTGGGCTTCACCTGGTCCTTCTCCTTACCTGGCTGGAACTTCTTAGGTTTCAGAGCACACAAGTCACTCTTTCAGAAAAGGCCTTGCTGGCCAACCAGTGGCTGAGACTTTGACTCCTACCTTTTAAATCCCCACATGCCACATCCGTGCAGTATCTGTACTTTGTATGCTTTGTAATTTTCCAGTTTGTTGTTAGTTTCTTGTTTGACTTCCCCACTGGTCAGTTTTCTCTAGGAAAATAGACACCACTTCTTTTCATTCAAAATCCTAGGCACTTCTCGGAGTGGTGGCTTATGCCTATAATCCTAGCACTCTCAAAAGCTGAGGAGTTGGAGATCAGCCTGAGCAAGAGCCAGACCCATCTCTAAAAATAGCCAGGGGTTGTGGCAAAATAGCTGGGTGTTGTGGCAGCGCCTGTAGTCCCAGCTACTGAGGAGGCTGAGGCAAGAGGATTGCTTGAGTCCAAGAGTTTGAGGTGGCTGAGAGCTATGATGATGCCACAGCACTCTACCCAGGCAACAGAGTGAGGCTCTGTCTCACCAAAACAAACAAACAAACAAAACAATTCCTAGCTACTCAATACATTTTTTTAAAACTTCATTCAAATTAATGTGTGGGTACAATATTTAGATTACACTGTTCTCACTTCCAGGTTAAAGTTGCATTTGTAGAAGATCCCCTCACCCGGGGGCGTGTTAGACACCCTCACAAGGTGCACATTAGGTGAGACTCCGCCTCATGTCCTCTCTCCTTCTCAATACATTTTTTGAATATACTAAAAACAAACAAACAAACAACAAAAAAACCCTTTTTAATTAATTAAAACCCCTTTTTAATCTAATTAAACTATTTCTAGCAGACTCTATAAAAAATGACTATTTTTTTCTCACTTTCAATGAAGAATTTTGTTCTTTTTTTGCTTTCTTGGATGTTCAATCCCTCCTATGGCACCACCCCTCCCCATAATATACTTGGAAATCTTTGGAAATTTGTCTGATTTATTTTTCGCTTTGTATAATGGACATTTGATATTTACATGTTCTTTTTAAAGAATGAATTTTCCATGCAGATTGTTACCATGTTTACTATGTTTATTTATACCTAAATCTGTATGTTCAAACTGTTTTGAGCCTACACCAACAATTTCGTCTTTCTTATCTCTGGGTTTTTGTTTTCATGTTTCTACCCCTCTGCTGAAGCATGCCTTCTGTCTTCATCTGCTCAGGCTACTTTAAGGAAATACCACATGCTGGGAAGCGTCAACAACAGAGATTTATTTTGTCACATTTCTGGGTGCTAGAAACCTATGCTCAAAATGCCAGCGAATGTGATTTCTGGCGAGGGCTCTTCCTGGCCTGTGGACAGCTGTCTTTTCCCTGTGTGCTCACATGGCCTCATCTTCACTGTGGGCAGGGAGGCAGGGAAGGGGCTGGTGGTAGGAGAGAGGTTCTTCTTATAAGACACTAGCTCTACCCCTCCTTTATGACCTCATTTAACCGTAATTATCTCTTTGAAGGGCCCGTCTCCAAATATAGTCACACTGGGGGTTAGGGCTTCAATATACACAGGAATTTAGGGGGCACAATTCATTACATAATATTACACCTTCTGGTCTCCTCACATTTATGTCCTGCTCACATACAAAATATACAAACAACCATCTTAACAGCCCCCCAAAGTCTTACTTCATTCCAGAATCAAATCTAAGTTCAAATTCTCTTCTAGATTCATCATCTAAATCAAGTATGGGTGAGATAAAAATTCTTTCCTAGCTGCAATTCTGTGGAACCAGACAAATTCCATGCTTTTAAAACACAATATGGCTGCACAGTATTCCATGGTGTACATATACCACAGTTTGTTGATCCATTCGTGGATCGATGGGCACTTGGGCTTCTTCCATGACCTGGCAATTATGAATTGGGC
>NW_003852589.1:2481182-2500567 GCF_000181295.1 Otolemur garnettii
CAGTTTTGGCCAGGGCTGGGTTTGAACCCACCACATCCAGTGGGGCTGGTGCCTTACTCACTGAGCCACAGGCACCACCCAGCTTAAGTTATATTTTGAAAGAGTTAAGTACATAACTTCATCTTTATAAGATTTGAACAAAAGCTTTAGGAATGAAACTATTCTGTGTGAATTCAGCCTGCAAATCAGTGAGAAACATTTATTCTATCAAAGTAGTGTTTGATCACGATTCTCCACATCTCCTCCTCTCTGCTTCTCAGACTCTGCCAGTTTGTTCTTCATCTCCCTTTTCCTACGTTTTTTCTCTCTCCTCCATCCATCTTGCTCTGACATGAACCCACCCTTCCTTCTCCTGCCTGCCTCTCTGGGGTCCTTCCACCATCCTCTCTCACATACAAATTGTTCCCGCTCTGTCAGGCCATCTCCAGATTCTGTCTCTCTTAGGCTTGTCTCACCCTGTCTTTAGATTCTTGTATCTTTTCTCAACTCACGTCACTTTTAACTGTATATTTAGTCATGTCTTTTTTCTCTCTGGTTCTTAAGCTCTTACTCTGTCTGTGCCTTTTACTTCCTGGCTTTATGAGTGATTTACTTCCTCTGCCTAAGGACAAGCAGTTTCCCCATGGGAAGCAGGGATAGAAAATTCATGAAGAAAGCAGCCGAGGATGTAAGCAGGGCAGCGGAAGCACCCTGTTTGGCAGGGCCCCCGAACACCTTGCAGGCAAGGGCATTCCATCCAATGTTATGGTGACATTGTGCTAACGTAACCAACCTTGGTGTGTCCAGGACTGTGCACCTGTTTGTCACTGGAAGTCCCATGTTCTGGGAACTATTTCAGTCTCTGTAGAATAAGGACAGCTGTCACTCAACATGTTGCTACATCTTTGCATGCAGCCCTTTCATCAAACTATGCTCACCTTGCCATCTGACCCTAGACTTTTCTTGGTCCTATAGTGACTTCCTGGCAAGGCCATTTCTGTCAGCAAGTCTTCTCCTTTGCATCTTGTCCAGATCAGTGTAGGTAGCGCCGTCTCTTGATTGCCACATTTTTCTTGACACAGAAGGCGCTCGAGGCAGGAGACAAGCCATTTTCCACCCTTGGTATCTAGTCTTTCCTAAGACATCTCCTTGAACTTTCTCTTTTCTGCATCTTGGTGTGTTCAGACCTCCCAGTGAACCCATTTTACTGTCTCAGAATCCTCGCTCTCTCCTTCCAGGTACTCTGTTTCTGGATGTTTTAGCCAGGGAGGATTTGGTAGCATGAAAGAAGCAGGCACTCAATTAAACTTATAAGAAAGACTGATGGCAGTTAACAAAAGAAAATAATAGATAATGTGAACTTCATCCAAATTAAAAATTTTTGTCCATCAGAAGAGCCTATGGAAAAAGTAAAAAGACAAACCCCAGAATGAGAGAAAGTATTTGAAAATCATATATCTGATAAAGGATCTTTATCTGGAATATATAAAGAACAACAAAGCTCAACAACAAAAAAACAGTATCTGTTCATTTTTTGCCCATTTTCTCATTGATTTTTTTAATGTTGAGTTTTTGAGAGTCTTTATGTATTCTAGCTGCTAACCCTTTGTTAGATAAGTGATTTGTAGATATTTTCTCATTGTCTGTAGCTGATATATTTATTCTCTTCACAGAGTCTTTTGCAGAGCAAAAGTTGTTAATCTTGATTAGCTCTGAAAGTTTATTATTAGACTTTTAGGCATCAAGTAATGTAAGAAAACCTTGCCTACCCCAGATTCTAAATACTTTTTTCATTATTTTCCTTAACACTGCTGTAGTTTACATTCTACATTTAAGGCTATGAAACATTTTCCTTGTATAAGGTATGAAGTTTAGGTTTAAGTTCATTTTTGTCCCCTAGTGAATGTCCAGTTGCTTTAACACTATTTTAAAAAAATGATTAGCATTTTCCATAAAGCTGTTGTTAAAATTGGTTGGGCATATTTATTTGGGTCTATTTCTACGTACTTCACTCTGTTTCATTGATCTATGGGGGGTATACACATTTTAGGCAATTTTGTTGGAAATAAATTGATCATCCCCCCAAAGCGCATGATTACATGTAAAATGGATGTATGCAGTGTGTCTAGATGCACGTGACCAGTAACAGTACCCTCCATTCAACTTGGAAAACTAAGAGATAGATAGCATATTGGGGAGAGAGAAACATACAGAAAGTGCCAAAAAATTGTATTATTTATTTTTTCCTATTTGATCAATATATCTCATTTCTTTTTTATTTTTTCCTATTTGATCAATATGCCTCATTTCTTTTTCTTGTCTTACTAAAGTATCACTATTTCAAATAAGAGTGATGATTGTTGATATCTTTGCCTTCTGTTTCCAGTTTAGAGGAGGTGGAAAGTAGTAAGTAAGCTGTTAGCTAGAGGGGATTTTGTTTTGTTTTCTTCTGAATTCTGTCTATCAAGTTGAAAAACTTCTCTGTTTCCAGACAATTTTTATCACGAATGGATGTTGTATTTTGTCAAGTGCATTCCCTATATCAATTGATAATATCATATGATATTTTTCCTTCATCTTCTGGACATGGTGGATTATACTGATTTATTTCCAACATTGAACCAGCCTTGCATTTCTGGATAAGTCCAACTTGGTTATAGCTCTTTTTGTATACTAACAATTCAGTTGATAATATTTTGAGGGTTTTGCATATAAGTTTATGGGAGGTATTGTTTTATACTTTTCTTTTATAAATATTGTCTTAATCTGATTAGCCAGGGTAATTGGCCCTATACAACAAGATGGAAGGGATCATTGCTCTGATATTAAATTGCATGAAATTAGTGTGATATTTCTTCTATGTTTTCAGAACTCTTCTTTGGAACTACAGGAGTCTGAAGATTTCTTTTTCCAGATATTTCAAATGGCAAATTTAATCTCTGCAATTGTTACAGGGATATTGAGATTATCTATTTTATCTAGCATAAATTTTTATAGTTTATGGAGATTTTTTGAAGTGTTTCAGATCTTCTAAGTTTTTGAATTTCTCAGTAATTGCTTACATCACCCCCATGTTATATTCTAAATAGCTGTAGAATCTGTAGTAATAGCCCTTATTTCATCCCTAGTATCATTTGAGTCTTCTCTTTTATTTTCTGTCTCTCTTTCTAGAGTTTAATTAATTTTATTAATTCTTTCTAATGATCCAGCTATTGGTTTCATTTATTTTATTTTCCCACTTTCAATTTTATTAATTTCTGACCTTTATAATTTCCTTACTTTTGCTTACTTGAATTCATTATCTTATTTTCCTAGTTTTTGGAGTGAGAACTTAGGTTATTTGAGACTTTTTCTAGTTTCTAATACAAACTTGTATCTTTTTTGTTGTCGGCACCAGTTGTCTTCTCTCGTTCAAGGTGGTTCTTGGTGTGATATGATCTGTAACTGTGTCTTGGATGTCTTGTCTTTTAGGTTAGGAGACTCTAAGTCTTACTTCGATCTTTTATTTCAGCATGCCTTCAACCTATTCAGGTCATGTAAATCTTAGCTTACTTTCATGGGTTGTGGTTCCAACAATTTAGCAGTTAGAGACTTTGTATATTCCTTTGCTTGGTTTATCTGGCAACTGGGGGTCTCCCGCTGTCATCTGCTGTTGCCTCCTGGAAGAAGTGCTTTATCCAGGTGGGGCAGGCAGGTGTCTCTTGACTAGAGAGCAAAGAGGGATTCTCTTTAGATGTCTCCATTACTGTCTTGGTGTCTTTGGAGGAGGAGAGTTTTGGGCTGACAGTAACAAAGAGCCATCCAAAACTAGATTGTTTGATGTGACTGAGTACTGTTTTTTTGTTTGTTTGTTTGTTTTTCCTTGCCTGGCTGTCCTTGTGTCTGGATTGAAAAGAAGAATTTGGCAATTTTGTATTAATTAGGGACTCTATGGCTCAGAGTCCTGTTCCTCTGAGATATGAAAGGTGAAAGATTCATATGATTTGAAGAGAAACCAGAATATTCCACTCCACAGAAATCTTTAGTGAAAAGCCAATATCTAAGCCATAAAGATTTAGCCTGTAGGTGAATGCCATTGAGATGACAACTGGATAAGTAATCTATGACATATCCATATACTGAAATATTATTTAACAATAAAAAGAAACAATTCTTTCAAAAACACGAAGCTCCTTAAAAATATTTTGCTAAGTGAAAGAAGAAAAGTCTAAAAGTCTACATATTATATGATTCAGCTTTTTAAAATTTTTAAATTTTTTTTTGCCTTTTCTTTTCTTTTCTTTTTTTCTTTTTTTTTTATTTTGAGTCAGAGTCTTACTCTGTCACCCAGGCTAGAGTACCATGGGGTTAGCCTAGCTCACAGGAACCTTAGACTCCTGGGTTCAAATGATCTTCTTGCCTCACCTTCTCAAGTAGCTAGGACTACCGGCTCCCATCATGACACTAGGCTAGTGGAAGAGGATTTTTTTTTTAATACATGGGTAGCATAGGGGAAATTTGGGGATGTAGAATGGTTTTATTTAACACTGTAGTGATTGACAATTTCACAACTCTATTCATTTGTCAAAATCTACAGAAACATTTACCACAAAAAGTGAATTTTATTGATACAAAATTTAAAAAATCAATCAAGATGTGGGGAAAAGATTGAAGCCAGACTGTGATGAATGAATAAACTGTATTACAAATGAATTGCATAACTATTGTGATGGCAGAGGAAAAAAATGAGCTGACCTAAGTAAGTTCACAAAGCAGTATTTACTCCGAAGGTAAAGACAAAATGAACAGTAGAAAACACTATACTCTTCGTATATTTGTTTCCCAGAGGGATTGAATTAAAAATTTCTAAAACCATTTTGTTCGTATGTTATTGTTAAATAAAAAGTAGAGAATGACAGCCAGGTGTTAGAGGAATAGGAGGAAGTCTAAAATTAATTCCCTGATGCTGTATTCAAGTTGGAGAATCAATATAGACTCATAAGTGTGTATATATATGTAAAAATAAATAAGAAATGAATATAGGTGTGTATACATGAATTATATACACATACATATATATATTTCTCAGCCCTATTCACTCAGAAGAACTAGATACTCTGATGCCCAAGTAGCAATGAGCATACCCTGTGTTAAACCCAAGGTTTCTAATTATGATTCTCCAACAAAAGGAGAATGTGGCTCTTTGGAGATATGGTTGACTCTGGGAATGTGGCAGGAAAGACACATAGTGATCCTGGAACAGCCTATGATGCCAGTAAGCCGGAAATGCTAAAATAAGACAAACCAAACAAACAAAATGAAAACAAAAAAAGGATGGGACATGTCAAAAGAGCACAAGATTAAACCTGAAAGAGGCATAAATGTCCAAAGTATTCTCAAGGAACAACTTGGGTTAGAAAAAAAAACAAGATTAGAATAATAATCTTGGAATATAATGCCAAGATAAATACCCAGGAATCCACACTCATATAAATGGATGACTGGATATGTAAATAAATAAAAGAGAAGCATTAACTATTCCTTACATAGGAATTCCAATTAGAAAATGCAGAAGGAATGGGAGACATCAAAATCACCATTTGAACACTGTGACAGGCAAGATCATTGATGAATGTTAAGTAGTGTCCAAATTATAAACAGAATGAACATAATTTTCTAAGTATCTATCCAAAATATTTAGTAATTACAAAGAGAAAAAGAGCAAATTGACACTGGATCACTGTGGCAGATACCATCTAGCTCTGTAATCAAGGTTCACATCACCAGCCTTAACTGACTGACATCAGGGACCATCCCTGCATGTCAGGACACATCACTGCACGATATCCTTCCCTCAAATTAATAAACTCAATCTAACCATGAGAAAACATCAGAAAAATCCAAATGGAGGTACACTCTACAAAATACCTGTGAGGTACTTTTCAATAGAATCAAAGTTCTAAAAGGCAAGAGAAAACCAAGAAATTCTCACAAATCAGAGGACACTGAGGAAGCAGAGCACCCTGAATGCAATGTGAGATCCTGGACGTGTCTGAGACAGGTAAAAAAGCAGTCTGGGAAAAATGTGTGAGATCCAATTTGAAGTCTGTACCTTAGTTTCTAGTTTTGTACCAATGTTAATATTCTAGTTTTGATAAATAGTCTACGGTCATATAAAATGTTAACTGTAACTTTGTATGATTTTTGCAACTGTTCTCTAAGCCTATCATTAGTTCAAAAATATTCTTAGGTCATCTTGTGCGGATGACAAGAAAAATGACTAATTATCTGGGAACACAGGCAAATAATAGGGGAAAGTCAAGCATTTATTATACTTTTCCTATATCAGTTATATCTCTGTGTAACCAAAGAGTAAATGAGGGTAAGTGTTTCTTATAAAAGTGTTCTAATGAATGAAAACAAGACCTCTGGTTTCACTCCATTCCTGACAAGAAAAAAGCAGAACAAACTGAATCAACAATGTGGGTTTCCATCATAGAACTGGAATCACAGGCGCAGGGCAAGCCATTGTCCCCAAATGTGCAGAGACAGACTGATAGATTTGGAGAATCACAGTTTACCAGAATAGAGAATAGGAACAGAAACTGCATCTGAAAGTAGTAACAGGGTAGAAATACTTATACCATAATTGGTGAATTGTTGGAAGTTTGATTGGACAAGCTTGAGAGTTAAAAACCCTAGGAGGGTCCAGTTTTAGGGTGGTAAGTTGCTGGGACATTTTTGTGAATTTTGTCTCCAGGATACCTACCAAAATTTCATAGTGAGAATTAGAGAAAATTTCTCTGTGCTTTTAGTGGGGGAAAAGAAAAATAGCCGTTTTGAAACAACCACAGCACTTACTCTTAATAAGACCTGCCCTCAATGAGAACTATTTTAATCAGAACCTAACTTGTAAAAAGAAAATACCCAAATCAAGCCTTTCCATCTCATATGAGGGTCAGGGAGTGATGGAGAAGCACTTGTGAAGGTAACATCCCAGAGGCAAAGTTCACTAAAGGGCTGAGACTTAAACACAGGCCTATGCAATGCTTCTCTCCCACCATGTGACACCCTCTCAGTAGGACTCCTGTGTGAGAACAGGGGTTTATAACTGAAAGAATGACAAGTCTCAGACCTTATTTAAAGAGAAGTCTCTAGGGACCCCAAGGACAAAGGAGACACAAAGATAAGAAAACTGGAGAACATTGTAGCCTCTGACACCTACAGCAAATGGTAAACACAGCTAACTGGAAACCAGATAAATATAAAACCTCACACTGAAGTCCCACTTATTCAGTCCCCTTTAACTAGCATATCACATCTGGCTCTCAACAAAAAACTACAAGGCAAACTAAAGGACAAAACATATCATTTGAACTGATAGAGCAAGGCATCAGAACAAGACACTCAGTTATAGCAAAGATTTGGAATTTTCAGACTGAGAATTTACAACTATGATTAGTATGCTATGGCTCAAATGGAAAAAAATGCAAGAACAGATCGATAATGTAAACAGAGAGATGGAAACTAAAGAATTAAAGAGAAATTCAAGAATATGTATCCAAAGAAAATAAAACCAGTATGCAGAAGCGATACCAGCACTCGGATGTTCATTGCAGTGTTAATCACATCAGTTGAGATATAGTTAAGATATCAACCTAAGTGTCCACATGTGATTGAATGGATAAAGAAAATGTGGTCTATCTACACAATGGAATATTATTCAGCCTGAAAATGAAAGGAAATCCTGTCACTTGTAACAACACAAATGAGCCTGAAGGACGTTCTGCTAAGTGAAGTAAGTCAGACACAGAAAGACAGATACCTCATGATCTCACTTCTTTGTAGAGGTGGCGAGAGAGTACAGTAGAAATCACCAGAGTCTGAGGTGTGGGTAGAACTGAGGAAATGTTGCACAAAAGATATAATATTTCAGTTACACAGAGGAATAATTTCAATATAGTTACGAAAATTTATAGTAATATAGTTCACAACAACATGTTGTACACTTTAAAAACACTAAGAGATTAGATTGTAACTGTTCTAACCACAAAAAGGATAGGCATATGAGGTACTCTGTGTGTGTGTGTGTGTGTGTATATATATATATATTTTTTTTTTGCAATTTTTGGCCAAGGCTGGGTTTGAACTTGCGACTTCCGGCCTATGGGGCTGGCACTCTACTCCTTTGAGCTACAGGCACCACCCCAAGGTACTGTATATTTTAATTATCTTGATTTAGTCATTTTACAACATATACTGTTTTTCTGAAGGTAAATAAAATCTTTTATTTTTCTTGTTCATAATGAGTCTAATAGGCAACAGTTTGTTAAAGGTAAAAACAATAACAATAAAATTGTGTGGAGATAGCGTAGAGATAAGTGAAATGAATGATAGTAGTTTTATAATGGAGGGAAAGAGGAATCGTAAACATTCTCTTGAAAGACCCATGGGCTCAGCACCCATAGCAAAGTGGTTATGGCCCCAGCCACATACACTGAGGGTGGCAGGTTCGAACCCGGCCCTCGCCAGCTAAATAAACAGACAACTGCAACAAAAAGTAGCCAGGCATTGTGGCGGGCACCTATAGTCCCAGCTACTTGGGAGCCTGAGGCAAGAGAATCACTGAAGCCCAAGAGTTTGAGGTTGCTGTGAGTGGTGACGCCGTGGCACTCAACCAAGGGCAACATAGTGAGACTGTGTCTCAAAAAAAATTTAAAAAAGAAAGAAAGACCCATGAAGTAGTACAGTGTATTTGAAGGTGAACTTAGATAAATTATAAATGTATATTATAGTCCCTATGTCAAAACATCATGTTGTAAACTAAATATGAATAATTTTGATTCATCAATTAAAACTTAAATTAAAAGGAAATGCAAGAAAACAAAACCACTGTAACAGAAATACAGAATGTCTTTGTGGAGCCATTAGTAGACTAGTATAGGTGAGGAAAGAATCAACAAGTTTGAAGAAATGTAATAGGAATCCTCAAATCCAAAATGCATAGATCAAAGGGACAGGAAAAAATGGAACAGAACATCTGCAAACTGTAGGGCAGTTACAAAAAATGCAACATGTACATATTAATACTATGAGAAGGAGAAAAAGAGAACAGAGGACATATTTGACATAATAATAGTTGATAAATCCCCCAAACCAATGTCACATACCAAGCCACAAATCCAGCAAGCCAAGTGATACAAATGCCAAAAACTTCTAATCCAAACATATTGCATTCAAATAAAAAGAAAAAAAAAAAGACAAAGGGGAAATTTTGAAAGACATCAGAGGAGAAAATAATACCTTACTTACAGAGTATCAAAGATAAGAATTACAAGTGATTTCTTCTTAGGAGCTATGTAAGCAAGAAGATAGTGGAATGAAATATTTAAAGTGTTGACAAGGGAAAAAAATGGCCTAGAATTTCATACCTAGAATAATTATTTTTCAAAAGTTAAAAATAAATAGGCTCAGCGCCTGTGGCTCAAGTGGCTAAGGCACCAGCCACATACACCTAAGGTGGCGGGTTCGAATCCAACCCGGGCCTGCCAAACAACAATGACAGCTGCAACCAAAAAATAGCCAGGCATTGTGGCAGGAGCCTGTGGTCCCAGCTACTTGGGAGACTGAGGCAGGAGACTCGCTTGAGCCCAGGAGTTGGAGGTTGCTGTAAGCTGTGATGCTATGGCACTCTACCCAGGGGGACAGCTTGAGGCTCTGTTTCAAAAAAAAAAAAGAAAAAAAGTTAAAAATAAATAAATAACTTTTACAGACATACAGAAATGAAGGAGATTTCCTCACAAGAAATGTAAAAGGAAGTTCTTTAATAAGAGGGAAACAATACAGGTCAGAAACTTGTATTTACATAAAGAAAGGAAGAGAATTAAGAAAAGAATAAATGAAGGTAAATAAAATCTTTTATTTTTCTTGTTCATAATGAGTCTAATAGGTAATAGTTTGTTAAAGGTAATAACAGTAACAATAAATTATGTGGTTATAGCATAGCGATAGGTGAAATGAATGATAACAATTTTATAATGGATGGGAAGGAGGAATTGTAAACACTCTCTTAAAAGACTCTTGAAGTGGTACAGTGTATTTGAAGGTGAACTTAGATAAACTATAAATGTATATTATACACTCTAGGCAACCACTAAAAAATATTTAAAAACTAAAAGAGGACAGAAAATTGAGTCATGTGAGATGCTCAACTAAAACTGGGGAGACAAAAACAAAAAAGTAGAAAACCAAAACAGAAAAAAAAAAAAGAAATAAATAAAAACAAGGGCATTGAGTAGAAAACATTAATAAGTATTAATTAATTATATCAATAATCACTTTAAATGTCAGGGTTAAAATGCATCAATTAAAATAATATGAGTGTCAAAATGGATAAAAAAAAACAAGATACAATTATACACTGTCTATCAGAAACCCATTTTCAGCAAACTGAAGCTTAATATAAAAGGATAAAGAAACGCTATCACTAATCAAAAAAAAGAAAGCAAGTAGTAGCTATATTAATTTCATACAGAACAGACTTCAGAATAAGGAAAATTAACAGAGATAAAAAAGGACATTATATAGTATCTTCATAAAAGGGTAAAATCACCAAGAAAACACTCCAATCCTTAGTATATATGTACTTAACAACAATGTCAAAATACTTGAGGCAAATGATTAAACTTTAAAGAGAAACAGACGAGTTGACTATTATAGGTGGAGACTTCAATATTGTTCTGTCAGTAATTGAAAGATGCAGCAGGGAGAAAATCAGTAAGAACATAGTTAAACTGAAAAACACCATCAATCAACTGGATCTAATTGACATTTGTAGACTATTTCATGCAACGACAGCAGAATACACAGTCTCCTCAATTTTACATGCTTATGTTCACTGAGATAGAGCATATTCTGGCCATAAAACATACCTTAACAAATATAAAAAATGAAATAAAAACGAAGTGATATTTATATCACTCAGTAGATCCAGGCACTGAGTATTATGAGCCAGAGACATCAAGAGAGTGAAAACCAACCAGGATATGCTTCCTGGTTAAAGGTCACAACACAGCCAGTGACTTTTAAAAGAGACCGAACCTGAGTCTGATTAAGCCCCTAGATTCTGCTGCTAGTTTGTAGAAAGTAGACAGGGCATAAAAACATGCTGAGTTGCACAAAGAGTTTGAAATCCAGGCAGTAGGAACTACAAGCAAAAGAGCCAGGATTCTTCAACAGATAAATTGTATAAAAAATGTAGAGAGCAAGAAATGAAAGGATAGAGGAGGAGCAACCTCAAGACTGACTGAAAGATAATTAAATATCACAAGCTGGCAAAATAATGTGACTAGTATACTCACTTGGGTGGTAAAACTATGAAGAAATGCAAGGAAGTGCTTCTTACAAAAATCAACATAGTTCTATTTAGAGGCAGGGATGGGCTATAATTTGCATGGTGAGTAAGAGAGGGCTTTGGGAGTTTCTGCAAAGTTCTATTTCTTATCCTGGGTGGCTGTGACACAGTTGCCTTATAATCATATTTAACTAGTCTCTACATTTGTTTTGATTTGGTTGTCTATTTCACTTTAAAACAAAAAGAGAAATAAATAAATAAAATACCAAAATCCAAGTCAAGAGTTAAGGGGGCCATGTCCTGGAACATGAGGGAAGAAAATGCATTAGGGAGAGGAAATGGGATCTCCTTCTGCCTCTGTTTCTTTGTGAACGAATCATACCCTGCCTGACCATAAGCAAGTGTGGCCTTCATGGTGTTTCCCTTGCTTCTGGCTTAACTGTATAGCTCCAAAGTTAACCGTAACTGTCATCCCTGGACAGGTTAAGAGAGGGTATCTGACTGGGGTTAGTCTAGCTAGTGAAATGCTTCTCCCTGGATCAAGCGTCTCACAGTAGAGCAAAGAATTGAGGCCACGTGCAGCCAGGCTTCTTCCATTTCTGTCTGCTGATGGGACAATAGGGAGGAAGTGATAGTCATCTCCATCACGCTCTGTGTATCTTGTTGAGTGTTTTTTGGGATCTTTTTGCCTTGTTATAGTCTGGATTTTCTCTCCACAATCCTGAATTAATTTCTTTTTCTATTTCTTAGTGTTTTACTGTATGCATTAGAATTGCCAAGTCATGCAATCTTAAAACCATCAAGTTATTAAATACAGGGATCCCTGAATCAATCTGAGAAACACCATTTTCCTTGTTCTGTGCTCACTGTCCAAGTGCTTGGCTATACCAATTCTTACCTAAGCAGTATCTATTCTCTTTAAAAAGGACAAATAAAAATTGATTTCAATTTTAAATTTTAATTGTTCTTGTAGATGCTATTTCTTCAATGAGCTGCTGGCATTTCAAAACTGAATCCTCCAGAGAAGGCTCACGGATGTGAATCTCTATAGCCCTGTTTTCTCAAGGTCAAACAAGGCTGGCTCTAGGCATGAACATCCTATTCATAGTTGCTATAGGTTCAGATTTATGTTTTCTGTGTACTGATCACCAAAATAGAAAACCAGTGCCATAATATCAGAGAGTCTTTGAGTCATGAGTTTTGAATATCTATGAATCATGCAATCTGAAATCTGCTGAGTCATGATAGTTGAAAACCATGTTCACTTACAAGGCTCGATTTGCATTTGCAGAATATTAAAATCACAACTACGGAATCCCACAGTCATGCTCTCTGAAAACTTCAGCTTTGATTCAAACCTCCTGTGATTGCGAATTCATAAATCCTGAGAAATTAAGAGTGCTGAGAACATAATGTCTTAAAAATAGAGCTGTGAGCTCATACACGCTGAGAATGTGCAGATTGAGATTGTATCAGATGTGTACTCCATTATTAAGAGACATCCCTGGGATGACTCAAATATTCAAAGTGGTGAGAAAGAGTGGCATCCTCATAATCTACTCTGCATCAGCTACTTATTAGCTACTTTATGTAGATCACCTACCATTTGTAGTAATATCTCCATTTGAGGGGCAAGGAAACCTAAACTATGGATTATTTGGTATCAGAAGTCAGCGGATGGAGGCCAGAGCCAGGACTTCCACTGCTTGTATATCCTAAGCCTTGATAGGTGATCACAACAGCATGGAGAGAGTGAGAAGACCAGGGAGAAGTCACCCTCTGTCTGCCTAGGGTTCCATCCTCACTGCCTGCAAACTCTTCTAATCACCCACGCCCATTCTACACCAGGGCAGAATAATAAGCACAGACTTTCAGCTGATGTACTGGGTTTGCAGATGGTCTTTCCACTTACCTGATGACAAAAGCACCCACACATCCTTACTCTTCCCCTGTTCAAACCCCAGGGCTATTCTGGGAAAGTGCGTAGCGGGTAGATCCCAAATGTGTTGATCTGTAAGTTAGAATCACCTGCTGACCTTTAAAAACTTTCAAAGCCCTGGCCACACCTAGCCCAGTTAAAACCACAATCCCTCTGGGGGAGTGGAACACCAGCCTGGGTATTTTTTAAGCTCTTTGGATGGTTGCAATGGGAGGAAAAGTTTGAGAAACATGGGCTTATTCTGTTATTCATGGAAAGCAATGATTTCTTATAAGAATCAGTAAGGGAGGTTTTAAAAAAATACTGAAGCCCAGACCCAGAATAATAGGCTTAGTATCTCTAGGAGGAGGCCGGGCAGAGTTGCATTAATGTATACAGCTATCATTTAATTAAAAAAAAAGTAGGCTCTAAAAAAAAAAAAGCTCCTCATGGTGGGGGAGCTGAGGTGGGAGCTCTCTCAACTGCTTAATCTTTTCCTAGGACACTTTGCAATCTAAGTTTCAGGACTTTTCTCCCTGCAATTTAACACATCTCTTGTTTTTGCTTAACTAGTGGAATTTCTATTACTGGCAATATAAAGAAGTAACTAAGCATCCTGCTTTTAGCTTTGAAAGTCCCACATCCCTAAAATCCCTGCAGTCACAGGCAAACCCATGACTGTTGTTCTACTTGTAATCGAACACGATGACTATTCTACTGGATTCCCTGGGATGTCCGCTTCTCATTCTCACAGCCAGGGCTGATAAATGAACCACCACCATAATTTAACTTACCCACATGGAACTCTGAATACATTCCCCTACGTGTATCCTAAGAGGTTATTCTACCATTCACTGGCTCCTGTTCTTACCACTTAACTCCCTCTTTGCCTCTGATCCTTGCCCAACACAACTCCTACACTCTAATTCTTTGATGCCCCTGATTGGTTTCCTCACAACTGTGCCTCCACCAGTCACATTAGGGGTATATAGCTTCCCACCCACAAGTGGCTCGTGGGCATTGAAAATTGAAGCTTGAGGAACACCCTCATGCTATCTGTTTTTGCACTTGACCAGGTCAAAGTTGAAGACCACCTCTAAAAAGTTAAAAAAGCAATGCAGTGATTCCTTTGGGCTCTGTTTCATTATGGACCAGGTTTTCCTCACACCACCTCACAGAAGCAGGAATGCATCTTAAGGAGTCATTTAAGAAGTGGAAAATAGTAAACTTAATCACAGAGTAAGTCTGGTTAAGAATTCAGGGAAAGCTGAACAACTAAACCACATCAAGGTCAAGAGCCCCAAGCTGGCCACAGGAAGACTTGAACAGGATGGTACCCTGAGTGTCAGCAGTGAGTACGGCAGCCTCAGTGGCAGCCTCAGGAACCTGCACTCCAGGGTTCTCCTGCAGATCTCCCCCTGGGTGCTATCGGACCACTCCTCTGTGTGCAGACCCACCTCCTGCTTGCCCACCAAAAACCTCACTGATACTAAACTTCCCACTTTAACTTCTAGAAGGGTTAGCTGATATCCATAATCTCTGCCAGGGAAAATCTTGCCATTTTAGGCCACACCTAGGCCCCTGGCTATGGGAATAGTTACCTCTAGTCCATCAGCTGTAGACTGGGAATCAGGCTATTCTCTCAGAAATGACTGCAGAACAGCCCTGGGAATCTGTGACAGGCATGACTAACAAGACTAATGATGGCTTAGCATTGACTGATTCCATGTGGACAATGAAATACAACTCTGGCCTTCTTAGAGATGAATGTAAAGGGCTGTATAGTGAAAAGAGTCAGAAATATTTGAGTTTGGAGCCACAGCTTGTTTTTACCAATTGACCTTGTGTAATATACATTACTTCTCTTGATCTCATCTATAAAATGCAAGTGAGAATACCGGCCTATTGTGTTTGTGATGGAGATTAATTCAGATAGCCTCCACCAGCACCTGGCACACAACAGGCCTTGGTGAGTCCCAGATTCCATTCAGGATATAGGGACTTCATTCCCTTGCCCCTTTGTCCTCAGGCATCATGATGCATCAAGACACAGCACAACAAGGGCTCTTCAATCAGCCATTGGTTCTGCTTCGAATGGATCACAAGCTGATTGGACTTGGCTCTTCATCAATCTCAAGTCTCTTATGTAATCCAAGCACATGATCAGAGATCGCCTACCTTAACCCCAAGTCATCAATCTCAGTGCTAATGGAATATAGAAAAATGCTTTTCCTTGGAAGATCACTAAAAGGCCACAGTCTGTTTTCCCCTGATAGATTTTCTGTCATATTATATAGTAATGTTCAGATGGGTGGTGAGATTACTGTCTTCCTGAGAATAATGGTCATCTCTGTAGCTGTGTTAACCAACTCTCCAATTGGACTGTGAGTTTCTCCAGAGATGACTTTTCAGCCACTGGCATCTAATATTCAATTTTTATTGGTCTTATTTAGTTTTATTTTTAAGGACACAGATTAACAAAATTAACTAAAATGTGCCTTACTTTATGACACATTCACCATCCCATCTGTACAATGTGCCTTTTGTGTTTCCTTCCTCCCTCCCTTCCTTCCTTCCTCTTTTCCTTCCATCCTTCCTTCCTCTTTTCCTCCCTTCCTTACTTCCTGTTGGTTATCAATTTCCCTTTTCATCCATCATTCCCTTTCCTGTTCTATTTCCATTGTGATCGTCACAGTGTACACACATTCTGCCTAAGAGGTTATTTCTAAACCATTTTTATACATTCACGTAAGTGTATGCGTGGTACGAAGCAGATGGGTGTGTATGTGATTAATGTAAAGTGATGCTTCCTTTGATTGGCCACACATACGTTGATCTAATTCCTTTCTTGGCTGCTGAGATCTCCTCTTTGCACATCCACATCGTTATCCATTTCCGCAAGGAAGGCTGGATTAGCCCCAGCTTCTTGCTCTCATAACCAAGGCTGGATGACTTTGTGGTGGTTTCCTTGTATCCACCACTGAGACTTTCTTCCTGGGCTGTGCCCCAGAAGAGAGTCCTTTGGTTAGATGGTAAACACATACAACATTTTTATGATTGCCCCTCCAGAAAGGCTCCACCAATTTTCAGTTCCCAAAATAAACAAAGATTTTCCATTTTCTTACTTCCTCATTAGCATTTAACATGATCAATTTCTAATTTCTGGTTTTTGTCAAGCTGATGTCAATGTTTGAATTTGCATATCCCTGATTATTAGTGAGGTTACACATATTCCTTCACACGGAAGGTATTCCGTCTGGCTTTCCATCTGAAGAGCTTCCTCGTGTCCCTTGCTCACTCTTTTTCTGTTGGATTCTTGGCTTTTTCCTTATGACTAGCAGAAGTGTTTTATATTTTCTACATATTTAAAAGAGCAGAGTTCAATGTCACTGATATGATAACATTAACTTTGCTACACAGAAATCACAAATTCTGAATGAGTCAAGTTCATCCCATTAGCTTCATAGATTCAGTTTCTTTATTGAATTTTAACCTATTATTTGTGTGTGGGTAAGGTAGGAAGGCAGCTTTATTTTTCTCTACGGGTATTCAGCCTGTCACCCAGCATCAGTATCAAGGTCATGAATAGTAAAGCAAGCAGTGTCATGTATATATCCTTGAACACGTAAGTGGCTCTGCCCACACCATCTGGCTGGCCCACTGCTGCTGTCCTAGCAGCACATTGTTTCTTATTAAAATAGTTTTGTACAATGTGTAATTTTAAGATAGGGTAACTATCTGGTCTTGTGCTTTATTTTCAGAATTTTTTAGGTAATTTATGAACTTCCAGAATCCTTTTTCAATTTTCCTCAAAGATTATTATAAAAATAAAGCCTGATTTTTAGGAAGAAGATGGTTATGTAGACTGCTACCTGGCAAGGTTATTCCAAAACTTAAAAAGTGCAAATAAATGAAAAGCAAACAAATAAAATAAATAAAAGTGCAAATATCAATGGAAGGAATTAACATAAATATACTAGATTATTTTAATTACAGGGAATTTCTTTTAAACCTGACAGGTTAAACCTATATTCAAAATTCCACTAAAAACAGAATCAAGAGGAAAAGTAAAGCATTGGTGCAGAAGGACAAAGTAAGTAAGATGACGTCCATTAAGAGATGTTAAAAACTTTTAAAAGCAGGAAAGTCGAAGGACTAATAGGGTCCAAGTGACCAGTTCACAGAAAGCTAAGTGGTTGTGGGGAGTAAAGCCAAGGGAAAAAACAGGATGCTTTTAAAGGGCATTCAGAAAACAAAAATTCTTGGAAATTAGCAATATGATGGAAGAAAACAAAATATTTTATTTAAGAGCCAGAAGATAAAGCAGAGCTGTTCTCTTGGAAAGTAGAGAGCAAAACAGCAAACACATGAATTATATGAAGTAGGTCAATCTGGGAGGTTGTACCAGATCCAAACAATTAAAGTTCTGAAAAGCAAGAACAAACAAAAAGAAGAAAATAACAATGAAATAATACTAGAAAATTTCTTGTAAACTTAAGGCATAAGACTCCAGTTTGAAAGTTTCTATTTAACACCTGACCCAATGTAGGGAAGGGAATTATGTGAAAATAACCACTGTAATATGTCAGAACATTGGAGAAGGGGCAAAAATATGGATTAAAAAATGATGAATAGGAAAGGTGATGTGTTAAAATGACCTCAGACAATGAAATGCATCCACTTTTCTAATGAAGAAAGCATTTCCAATCCACACTTCTATTCATCAGTCAATCTCACACAGGCAAACAGTGAAGCTACTTTTAGATAGAAACGTCCCCAAACATGTGGTCGTCCACTCCCTATGCAATTTCTCAGACGTGTCTGCTATCCTGAAATATGACAGTAATGAAAGAAAGAGGTAAGTATGGAACCACAGAAAAACCTCAGAAAACAGGCAAAAGAGAATTCCTAGGACGATGGTAAGAGAAAAACTCAAAGATGACAACTGGACATCCAGCCATGTAGCCACAAGAGCACAACTAAACCAGATTGAAGACTCCATGAGAAGAGTATCTGGGAAACACAAGAAATTATTAATGATTTGGAAGTATTCAAAGTATTTATTTATTTTATTTTATTAGAGAGTGAAGTATTTATTTGATATACATTTATAAAGCAGTTCAATTTAAAACATTTTGACAAGAGTATTATGAACAGTTATAGAAGACTAAATGTGAAAACTTTAAGGGGTACAAAAATACAGGTAAATAAAAGAAATAAGTTCTAGCATTTGGTAGTACAGCTAGGGAAGTATAGTTGAAAATAACTTATGGTATACAAGTAAAAGATAAATGTTTGAGATGATAGATATACCAATTACCCTGATTTGATCAGTACATATTATATATAGGTAATCAAAATACCACCTGTACCCCCCAAATAACTATTCTATATTAATGAAAAAAAAACTAAAAGAAAGAAAAATGTTGTAAAGACCAATAATAAATAAAACTATTTAAATAGTAATCAAATTTACTCCTTGTCCCAGAAGCTGCAGATGCAAACAATATCATGGGAGTGAATTCTACTGAACTATTAAGGAATATGTTTAAACAATCTGCTACTGAAAATAGAACTTGAAGATAAGTTTCTGAACTCATTTTATGAAATCAGTTAATAACCTCGATACCAGAACAGAGTAAATTGCTAGTAAATTACTAGCAAAGAAAATGACAGACCGATTTCATGGGTAAGCATACATTTTGAAATCAGAAATGGAGTAATGGAATAAGCTAATCAAACCCAATAGTGTATTTTTAAGTTAATGAAACAAAATGACTGCGTAGAATTTGTCCCAGGAAAGCAAAAATGCCATCAGAAAAGATTCAACATCAGATTATCTCTTTACCAGAAAATCTACCAGTGTAACTTTTTACATGAATGCTAGATAAAAAAGAAAATCAATGCCTGGAATCCTGGCACTTTGGGAGGCTGAGGTGGGTATATTGCCTGAGCTCAGGAGTTTGAGACCAGCCTGTGCAAGACTCTGTCCCTACTAAAAATAAAAAAAAAAACTAGCCAGGTACTGTGTGGCACATACCTGTAGTCCCAGCTACTTGGGAGGTTGGGGCAAGAGGATTGCTTGAACCCAAGAGTTTGAGGTTGCTGTGGACTTTGATGCCATGACACTCTACCCACAACAACAGAGTGAGACTC
>NW_003852589.1:2500592-2550238 GCF_000181295.1 Otolemur garnettii
AATACATTCTTACAAACATTTTAAAAAGTTAGTTTCATTGAAAACCCATAGACAATAAAAAATAAATTAAAAAAAAGAGAGAGAGAGAAAACCCATAGACAAAAAGACTCAACAGACAATCTGTAACTAAGAGGATCTAGCAAAATTTTTGCTAGAGATAAGAGATCAGTTTATAAAAATAAATTGCATTCCTTTAAACCAGTAATGCCTATTACAAATCGTAATACATTTAAAAACTCACTTTATAATAGAAAAAAATTCTGTAGAATATTTCGGATAACCTAACAAAAACATTCATGAGGCCAAGCATGGTGGCTCATGACTGTTACCCCAGCACTTTGGGAGGCAGAGGCAGGAGGATTGCTTGAGGCCAGGAGTTCTTGAGACCAGGCTAGGGAACACAGTGAGACCCCCATTCCTACAAAAAAAGTGAAAAAAAGCAATTAATGAGGCATGGTGGTGCAGGCCTGTAGACCCAGCTACTAAGGAGGCTGAGACAAGAGTACTGCTTGAGCCCAGGAGCCTGAGGCTGCAGCGAGCTATGATAGAGCCACTGCACTTCAGCATGTGTGACAGAAATACTGCCAAAAAAACCAAAACAAGGAAAAAGACAATCATGACCTATATAAGGAGAAGAAAATTCCTTTATTAAAGGACTTGCTTTTTAAAATTAAATTAAAATTTTAAATTTTGAGATAATTGTAGATTCATATGTAATGGTAAGAAATAATATGGAAATATCCTCTACATCCTTTGCCCAATTTCCTCAATGGTAGCATCCTAAAAACTATATTATAGTTTCACAACCAGGAAATAAGACGTAGATAAGTCCAACCATGTGATCAAATACCCTGTGTTTTATATGCATGTACCCATCTGTGCACATGTGCGTGTAGGTGCCATTCTATGCAGTCTTGTCGCATGTACAAGTTACGTATGGAACGTTCCATCCCTGCATGGCTCCCCCCCCGTGGGGCTCTTTTATAGCCAACCCCACCCCCACCCCTAACTTTTAGCATCTGCTGATCTTTTCTCCATTTCTATAACCTTGTTATCTAAAGGGCAAGATATAAATGGCATTATACAATGTATAGTCTTTCAAGATTTTTTTTTCCTTAAAGTCATCAAAATTCCCTTGAGATCTGTCCACGTTGAGTGATTATCAACTGTTTGTCCCTTTGATTGCTAAGCAGTCCGTGGTATGGATATATCACAGTTTATTTCACCATTTATTCATGGAAGGACATGGGACTGTTAAATATAAAGTTACTACAAATACACACACACACACACACACACACACACGCAGGTTTTTGCGTGAATATGCATTTTCATTTATCTGGGATAAATACCAGGAGAGCAATTACTAGGTCATATTGTAATCCCATGTTTACTTTTATAAGAAATTGCCCAGCTATTTTCCAGAGTCCCTGTACCATTCTACATTACCACCAATAATAAGGGCTGATTTTTTAAAATGGAAACACACTTAAAGGTATATTAATAAAATCGCAAATAGTGTGGAGGGCACAAAAGTAAGTGTGTCTCACCTTATTGGTAATCACTACAGCTAATGATGCCAACAGTTACTCCACTGGCTCCCAGAACTGTTTTACCCAAATGGGATCTTCTTACATCTTCTGGTAACTTCTTCACTGTGTAGCTTCCTGTATCTCCAGTAGAACCTCCATAGCTGACCATCTTCTAACACTGACCACTCCTGAAGTTGACCTAATTCTCATAGACCAGAGAATGCACACATGTAGATGTCAGTACAGCAGGCCTGGTTCCTTATGTTGACCACCTCTGTGTGCTGACCAGTTTGTTACAATCCCTTGGGTGGTCAACTCATCTGTACACACATACCTATTTCATGCTTTCTAAGGCTGTGTTCCATTTTAGTGGGTGGATATGCCGTCCTTCATTCTGTCTCTTAATGATGGGCTTTCCGGAAGTTTGTTGTTCTTTTTGTTAACATAAATAATACCACAATACATATTTTAGCATATAGTTTAAATATATTTCTTACTTATGGTAGGATAAATCATAAAATGATTGTAATAAATAAGATTAAGCCCCAAACTTTGATATTCCCAAATTTCCTTCCTAAGACTTGCATCCACACATATGTCCAGTAGCTGTGTATGGGAGCATATATTTCCTTAAACCTCTCAGACTTTGATCTTGATCAGAACTCTTAATCTTTCCTAATTTGATAGGCTAAATATGGAATCTCAAGTTCAAGTTAAGGGAACATTGAAAGAACATGTTTTGAAATCTTGCTCTTCTCCAATCACTTGGGTAAAATACATATGGGAATAAAACTTAAAAATGTGCAGCCAGGCTGCAAAACAGGAAAACCACGCAGAATCTGGTTACTGTTAGAAGACTTTGGCTCCCCAGGAAAATGGGAAGTGAGCCATCTCAGAGCAGCCTTCTGCTCAAGGAGGGGCGATGTGGAGTGGGAGGGCAGTGGGTGGATAAAAGCTGCTGCCACCTGCCTCTTGGGACATCTGGAAGAGTGGACCCTGACGGGGACCCCTGAGCCCTGACCTCGGCCAGGCCTCTGCTGGCCTTGGGATGGCCCCAGAAACACAGACTGGACTCAGTATGATTAAATGCAGTTTGGACTAAGGGCTTCAGGGAGGTGGGTATTAGCAATTGCAAAATTGTTGGGCATATTGAATAAGAAACTGAGAGAAAGAGAGAGACACAGAGAGAGGCAAAACAAAATTCCCTAACACATAAGGAATTCTAAAGCAAAGAAAGTCAAACCTTCTCCTATGAAATATCAGTAAATGAAGCATGTTTTCCATGAGGAAAATAATAAAAACAATAAATCATAACATTATAAAAATAAGCAGAAGGGACAATTGGTTCCAGACCCAAATGCACATCTCCCTGTTCCTCCAGCTAAGGCAGCCGAACCCTGGTTGTTATACAGAAAACAAATCGAAGGTTCTGTTAGGGCAGAGGACAAGGCAGAGCAGCTGGGGACACAGAGGACCCGTGCAGCAGCGTTCTTTTGCCTCACATATTCCAGACGTTAAAAGCCTGCTTCCTCTGGCTAATGGACCAGGAAAGAGCCAACCCAGAAAGCCAGGAGACTGTTGGAAAACTGCCCCACCCGGCCTCCATCAGCAAAGGCCGAGTGGGGAGCTTTGCCTCCTGTTCTCCCTTGCCTGTAAGTAGATGCCCCTGGAGCCAGTCTCTCCTCCCCACCTCACCAGAGAAGGGGTTGGGACATTGATCCCCCCACCCACAGTAGTAAGAACCTCTCTTTACAGTGTCTGTGGAGGACACATGGGATCCTTGCACCCCTTCCTGCTCCTAGCCGGGGTGGAGCCTCTGAAGTCCTGGTGGGAACACTGAATCCCACCTCAGTTGGGCAGAAACTAAGCAATCCCTCCCACCACAATGGGGGCTGACCGGGCAATCTGGATTTTCATCTTGACTGGGCAGGATAAAGGTGACATCCCCTTCAAGATGCACAGAACTTGCATGATATTTACAATAACCTGTCGAGATGTACAATTATGTATCATGAAATTTTCCATACGTAGGTTTATTCATGGTATAAAAGGTTAAATATCTTAATTATGAGTAGGTCTAGGATCCTCAGATAAAGAAAGGAATACTGTCATTAAAAGAATGAGAAATTATGAAACAAGACAGACAGAAATGAAATAAGATTAAGTGGACAAAAACAATTAAGAATAAAAATGAAAATGCACAGAATAGCGTTTATAAAACATCAATGAACAGAGTGAATACATTTCTAGACAACAAATAAATTCCAAGTTAAAACTGAGGATCATAGAATTTCCCAGACAAACAGGATACTTTTGAGAATGAAAAGGGTGTGGTGATATCACAGGGACAACATGGTGACAAAAAGTTAATCAAATGACAGTGTTTAGAAAGAGAAGAGACAATGAAAGTCTGTAATATAAATTTGGTTCAATTTTAAGAATAAGAGACTAGAGAAATGACAAAGAAGCAATTTGAGAAGAGAGAATACTTGATAATATTTTCTAAAGTAAGGGAACTTTCAAATTAAAATTGACTCAGTATCAAGCAAGCTAAATAAATACACATACCAAGTTATGCCCTAGTAAAAGTGAAGATGATAAAAAAAAGTCTTAAAATCTTCTGAAGAGAAAAGATAAAGTGGCTCCTAGGTGTAATAGAGAATGGTTACAGGGCTCGTGGGAACACTCGCCAGAATACTGTGTGATGATATCTTCAAAAGGGCTCTATATAAACAATTGTCAAAGCAGAATTTTATATACAGCTAAAATAATTTCCTTTGAAGATTCTGGGGAGTTGGTGCAAATAGTAGTGGTAATTCTGAATCTCTCCAGATCCCCCATGAATATACAGAAACGGGGATAGCAAAGCAGAAATGCCATAGACAGTCTCTATGAAAAGTCAGATATCACAGCATCCCAAAGGGCCCAGAACACAAGAGGATGGAGAGGAAACACTGACCTCCAAAGGACAGGCCCAGTTTTAGCAGAGGGAAGTGAAGAGTATCTGACAGGTCTGAGACCTCCACGTAGAAGGCAGGACTGACTTTAAGAGCATGCAACCTGGCTCAGAAGGGGCTCCTACTGTGGGTCAAGGATCTACAGTTGCTGTCTGGAAATTCTCAATGATTCTACCTTTGAATTTGTCCAATAGGACAATGGAGCATGCACCAGAGGTTTGGAGACACAGCCCACACGCAGCCTGTTTTTCGCTGCCTCCCTGGGGATGAGTTCACAGCACTCTCTTTCCTACCTCTGCCCAGTGACCTCCACCACAATTACTCCAGTGGGGACCCAGTGCTAGGAGGTCTGGGGCTGGGTGTCTGCACCTCAAGAGGTGATTGGTGCTCTGGTGTCTATAATGGTCTGCATTTACCCCACAGGTGTCCCTATATTTAAGTGGGTACATTAAACAACTATTAAAAGTCACCATGGCAGGTTGGGAGAGAAACCACCGAGGAGGGAAAGTGCTTCTTCTTTTATCTTTTTCTTTGAACCAAGGTCCTACATGTTTGTTTTGTACTTGGCTCCACAAAATGACATGGCGAGCCCTGCCAGTGGTTACTTTCTGGAAATTCCCAGAAGAACAACTTTGGAAAGCAGCTGGAATTGGGAAAGCCTCGCTCATTCTTAAAGCGTCTGAGGGTAAGAGGCTCTCGGTAAAGTCTGAAGGGGTTGGAGCAGACTAGGCCTGCAAACTGTCACCAGTAATAGGCAAACCTGCCTTCTAGGACAAAGCCTCACACTGAGAGGAAACCAGGGAGAATGGAATCCAACTGACCTGGATGAAAACAGTAGAGATGAGGGGGAAAGAATGTCCAGTTACAAGTGGGTGTGGGGAACAGAGTCAGGTTCTTCTGGAAAGCAAGATGCCGTGTTTTCTAACACCGCTCAACAACAACAGAAGAGTTACACACATCAGCAGTCAGAACTCAATCAGAGAAGCAGGAGTGTGTGTGTGTGTGTGTGTGTGTGTGTGTGTGTAATTGTGTAAAGTCTAATTCTGGGAGCTGAGTACCCAGCCTCTGGAAGGCGTTGTACCTGCGTCTGGAGCTGTGGTCTGAAGTGCACAGAGAGGCAGTCAGTCAGGTAGGGAAGATGGGTCCACCATGTGGAAGAGTAAGAAGAAGCTAGAACTCCCAGGTGCACGCTGGACCTCATGAGGGTGCACTGAAATCTGTGTGGGGTCTTGTCACCACTCCCAGTGTTGATATTTACATTCTGAAAAAACTCTGGCTCCGTGTCATGGAGCTAAGCACTCACCTGGCCTGGGAGTCAAAGGAGGATGTAGTGGAAAGCAAAGCCCAGCCACTGCTTCAGGCTGAGGAGTTGAGTCAGCAGATCCCCTAAACACCTGGGAACTGTTATTTCACTTCCTTCCAAATCTCCCGCAAAAATCCCTCTAGACTAACTGAAAAAATACAGGATTCAGAGAAACGGTTTGGTCTTGTCAAGTAAGCCCAATACAGCCAGGCCACAAGAAAACCTTCAAAACCAGGCCTTTGCTCTGAAAGTTCAGAAGAGCAAATTTCATGAAAATCAGTGGCAGGAAAGGGTCAAAGGCACACACAGACTGCCTCACAAAAAGAAGTTGAATATCTCCCAGAAAGACATCTTGATGAAAGTTCTGAAATGTACCAAGAGATGAAATCTATATTCCATTTAAAAAATAATTTATTAAGAAGATGGATAGAAAGGGAAAAAGAGCAAAGTAAATTAAGTGATAGAACTCAGGGAAATTTTTTTGTTGTTGTTGCAGTTTTAGGCTGGAGCTGGGTTTGAACCCGCCACCTCCAGCATATGGGGCCTGTGCCCTACTCCTTTGAGCCACAGGTGCCACCCCCATACTCAGGGAAAATTTTTATGAACAATAGCACAAATGCAAATAATTATGACAGGTAATATCTTTTAACCCTTTCCCATCCTTTGTTGGACAAAAAGATTTCAGTTATTTTATGTCACCTAAAATAGATATGAAAATCATCAGGTGAGTTCATATTTTTGTTTTTTTCTTTTGAAACTGTTAAATAATTACAAGAAACCCACCAGCCTCTTTCCTGTCCCCAAAAAATAATTGCTAGGGAGTATGTGGGTGGAAGAAAAATAGGATTGGAAAGGGTTTTAAAGAGTAGAAGTGAGGGATGGTAATTAATTTTTTTTTATTTTTAAAAAATTTGAAAAGTATTTGAGTGAATTTGATTACGTAAAAGACTACCACCCGCAACACAGATCAAAAACAAAGTCCAAAACAAGGGAATAAAATAAAACAAATACTAAGTATGATATTTAAAAATATCTTTTAAAACAAGAGAGTTGAAACCACACAAGGGAAAGATATACTGATTACCTGGGAAAGTCAATCCAGAACTATCAACACCAGGACACATGAAGTATTACACTCAAAAGAAAAAGAGAAATGTCCTTTGGATATTCAGGGGGAAAAGACATGGAGAAAAGAGACATAAAATAAAAAGAAAATTGGATTATCATCAGATCTTTCAAGACCAGCCCTTTGTGCCAGAAGGAAACAAATCATGTATTTAAAGATACTCAAATTTTTTTAAAAAAAGAACCTAGGATTTTATATTCCTGTGAACTGATTTTCAAGTAATAAAGGGAATTGTCATCAATATGCAAAACCTAAGGGAATATTGTCCATGAGCTCTTGCTCAGGAGTGTCTGAGATTGAGCTTTAGATAATAAATGTTAACTGGAGACACGTTAGCATAAAGACTTGTGGCAAGCATGAGATATACACTTCTATTAATATGTGAACTAATATTAAATATGAGACGTGTGGGAGAGGAGGATATGTGATAGATATATGCTTTCAGGATGTAAATACAGTAGAGCTTTTCAGAAAAGGGGAAGAGACAAAGGAAAAAGCATATGTAAAAACTATTTAAAAATGTAATTCAATAACCACTTTGGCGACAGTGTTGCCACTGCTATTCTGTTTTGCCTGGGATGTGAGAGAAAGCAAATAAGCAACATATGCGTTGTTCAAATGTGATAATCCTGGGCCTTTGGAACCAGGAGTTTTAGGACTGCAAGTATAAAATAGAAAAGCTTATGTAAGCACTCTGCGATTCCAAATTTGAACTCCTGAAGTAGTTTATCATGGACAGATAGATAGATAACCTAAATCTGTCCACTGAAGAGGTCTAAAAATAACTTGTAGAATGAAAAGGTTATCAGAATTTTTTAGAGAAATGGCTGAAATGGCTGATTCTTGGTCTGGGGCAGGGACTGCACAGGATGCACAGAAGGGCTTGGGCACAAAAAGGAGATGGATTTCATAGCTCCATAGCTGGGACGCTTGTTGAATTATGCTCTCTAAAGTTGGAGGTCTGTGTGGACACCCATGCATATCTGATTAGTTAATAATATAGGATACTGGCCAGGCGCAATGGCACATGCCTGTAATCCCAGCACTCTGGGAAGCCTCGGTGGGAGGATGGCTTGAGTTCAGGAGTTTGCAACTATCCTGAGCAAGAGCGAGACCCCATCTCTACTAAAAATTAAAAAACTAGCTGGGAATCACGGCTGGCACCTGTAGTTGAGGTTGGGGCAGGAGTATCACTTGAGCCCAAGAGTTTGAGGTTGTAATGAGCTATGATGATGCCATCACCACACTCTACCCAGGACGACAGAGTGAGACTGTGTCTCAAAACAAAAAACCAAAACCAAACAAACAAACAGAAAACATTACAGGATACTAAAAGACCAGTACTTTGTTTTAAAATCTCATAAATAAAGTGAACACCAGTACTGCCTTTCGTATGCAAACTAGTGTTCAGAAACTAAATGGCAGAAACTGGGATATATTTGAAGGAAGAAGAAATGACAGGATGGGCGCAATACCAGTCTGTGGTTCCTACAAGTGAAAGAGCTAAATGTTGCCAGCTGAGAATCTATGGCAGAAAAAAAAGGATAAGTAGACATTATGTGGCTCTTGACAATAAACACAATAGCACCACTGGAGTAATCTTCCTCCCAAAGTGAAACCGGAATTGGATTACATTTATAGACTCAATAACTAATTTGCAGGAAAACTAGAGGACAAGTAAAATGTCAAACTCTACCATGGGGATGCAATCACTGGAATCTTGATTTTACAAGACTGGTTTGTTAAACAAAAAATCTGTAAGTTTAAAAGATACAGAGGGATAACAGAGACATTTTTAAAAATCAGGCTTAACCAGAACTGTAGCGTTTAAGGCTCCTCATATAGGTAATATAAGAGTAATGAAAAATAATAAGGGGATTGTCATAACAGCTGGAGCAGGGGAGGGTGGTACTTGCCCTCTGGGATGACCTGAGCCTTCTGGGCTTGCTGCCAAAGTCTCTTTAATTTATGGATGGGGTTAAAAGGCCATTTATCTTATAACTCTTTATTTTTTTAAAGTCAATATATTTCAGGTTAACGTGAGGATCCAAACAACCAGGTCAAAATATTTGATTTTGTTAGGTCGAGTCCCTCTTCTGCTTATGTCCCCTACACAAAAGATGTGCCAAACACCCCACCCCATTATAACTCTTTAAATGGTCCATTTGGTCTAAACTGTTCTCTGTATTCATATTCCTATAACCATAAAAGTTATTCACAATTTGAGCAAAAATGGAGACAACTATAAATGAATAGTGACAGGGTTACTACACAAACACACTCACTAAAGTAAATAGTAAAGATGTGTTGTTGTGAGCTCCTGTCTCCCCTCCCACCCCCGTTCCCCCCGCCTTCTCCCATTCCCCCATCCTATGGGCAAGCTCCTGTTCCCCGGTTCTCCCCCATTCTCCTGCCCTATGGGCAACCTCCTGCCCTCTCCCGTTCCCCCACTCCTCCCAGCCCATTCCCATGTTCTCCAGAATTCAAAGAGGCATGGGAAGTCCCAAGTTCACAAAACCCCCAAGTTCTCAGTAGATGAACAACAGTGGGAAACTCACTGAGGCTTGCTCAGTAGATGAACAATGGTGAAAACTCACCAAAGCTTGATTAATTACTGTTGTATAACCTTAACCATTGTGATTTAAGATGTATCCATTGATCAATTATTGTTATATAATCATAACCATCATGATATGAGATGTATCCATTGACGACCAAGCTATAACCCAACCAACGGCAACGTTCCTCGTCATTTCCTCTCCCCACCCCCACCCTCTCGCTTACGCTACACAGAGAAAAAAAGGTATAAAAGACAAAAAACCCTGCACTTCGGGGCCATTTGTCTCAGAACAATGGCCCCCTGCACAGATGTGAATAAATCACCAATTAATAACATCTGAGTGGGTCTGAGTTTATTTTTTTCATAACCCCAAGGTTATTTCAGTGTGTTTAAGAGTAAACACAGAGGGAAAGAAAGTGAATGAAGAAACAATCTATTGATAAAATAAATTATTGCCTATATACATTAAATTAGTAACCTCACCTAAATAATAGGTATACAAGTACCTTTCAAGATCCAGTTCCAGGGCAGATGGAGTAAACACACGCCAACCTTCCGGTCCCAGGGGATGCAGCTATCCACAGACACCAGGACAGAATGCTTAGGTAGCAATTTGGGAACTCTGCAAAGTAAATATCAGTATGCAGATCAAGGGAAACTTCCACAGTTCAGAGTACAAATAAACTGCGGGTGAGTTTAACCTTTTTTTGCTTGCATATTTCTAATCCTAAATTTGATGCAGTTGAAAGCCAGAATTGAGTGAGAACTCAGTTTCAGTCAGGGAAACAAGAGAGACCCTCTAGTTCATATGCAAAGACTGGGAAAGAAGAATGCAGGGGGAGCGAGGGAGACCATTTCTTGCTCTCCCTTTCCGGGTTCTTGCACCCTAGCCGCAGCCACTTTTGTCATCAGGGTCACAGTAAGAGCAGAACAGCCAATGGACAACTGCAGGAGTAACTGCCTGGGGGGGGACCTTCTCGAGCTTTCAGTGTAGCCATAGCTCCAGTAGGGAAGAGTACGTCTCGGGGGTTTTCATTTTTCTTTCTGCTCTGTACTACATGGGCCTGGTATCTGGGATAACTGTGAAAATGGGCAGTTTCTGGCCAGAGGAGGACTGAAAAAGTGAACTTCAGGGAACTGGATAGTGCTGGAGAGATGCAGGGAGTGGGCTCAGGAAAGTGACCCCATACATCTGTTTATCAACTCCTGGACTCACCCCTGACCTGTACATCCACAGATCTCATCGTTATCAGCATACTAAAGATTTTTAGAACTGAGATAATCAATAGATCCAGGCTCATGTTTCCAGCTGATCATGATAGGGGACAGACCAGGACAGAGTTGAAGGAGTGCTAAAAGGCTGTGGCATCTCACTGTAGCAGACACCACACTATGTACTATGAGGGACACGGGGTTGTTGCCACTGTGACGCTATTGTGAACACTGCTGCAACAAACATTTCTGAACATACCTTTGGGGAACACATCGGATATTGTGATGGTTACTTTTACGTGTTGACTGGACCTCAGGTGGCCAGATATTTGGTTAATATTAGTCTGAATATTTCTGTATCTGGGGTGATGGCCTGAATGGAACAAAAGGGCTGATCCTCCCCTGAGAAAGTGATAATTCCCTCTGTCTTTCCTTCAAACTGAACCGGCAGCTTTTCCTGCCTTCATACGAACTGAAGCATGCCTTTCCTGGGTCTCAAACCTGCCAGTGGTCAGACTGCAGTGACACCATCAGACTTTCTTTTTCTCAGACCTTCAGACTTATTCTGAAACCGACACCACAGCTTTCCTGGGCCTGTAGCCTGTGGACCTGGACCCTGCAGGTCTCAGTATTTTTCAGTTTCCATAATTGTGAGTCATTCCTTATTGAAAATTATTAATATAAGGAGATATATGTACATCTCCTTATATTAATAATTATTTTTATACATAATATATAAATTAATTTCTTTAAAATCTACTAACAAATTAAATTTGGCAGTTAATCGAATCCACAACCCAATGAATCTGTGGCTTGATGTCTTTCAACACTACTGAAAAGTTCTCAGAATTCTTTGAAAATTGCCTTGCCTCATATTCACTCTCCATTCAAAAACAGGATCTCGTATCACTGAAGAACCAGGTCTCATAGGCACCCAGCAGAGTCATTTGACCTTTTTGATTGTGGTGTGAAAAAGAAATAAACCTTGGCAATGTTAAGTCAATGAGAATAGAGGGTTATCATTGCAGCTGACCACACCCACCATGGTCAATAACTATAAACATACGAATTTTATAGTTTTTTCCAGATAGTCTTATTATCCCAAATTGTGGGCACACAGTTTCCTGTTCTGCCTACTTACCTTCCTTTACCATTGGCCATTGTTTTATGTTTTTTATTTTGAACTTACGTTCAGGAACATCATGATTCCTCCAGAGGACTTTGTGAATTCTAAACCACGTGGGTATTAATTACACATTTGGATTCCACAACTAAGCCTAATGCACTTCTGGGTTTTAAAATATATAATTCCTTTTTTTCCCTATTTAGGGCTCAAGCCAAAAACATGCCTTCTCTCTCTTCCCTGGGGAATGTTTGGGGTTTTCTGTTCTCTGTTCCATGAGAGGGGAAATTGTTCCAGTCTCTTGTTTTATGTGCCTACCTCTGTTTCAGTTTCCCACCCCTCACAGACCCACACCCCAAAGTCAGGCTGCCTCCCTCCAGTGTGTTAACATTTCAGACTCTTATGCTTTGATTCCTTATTTTTGGTTTGCTCGGGCATGTGTTAATTTTCTTATTTACCACCTCCTTAGGTTGGAAATGGGAGTGAGAGTGGGACCTGCATAACTTGTAAGCTGTATTTGGAGAAATGTCCTGCTCCTTCCTTTATTTTAAAAGTAAAACCCCCAAATCCCACAGATAGGCATGAATACAACCAAACTCACAGACCTACTTAATGGCACAGCAGGGACTAGAATTTATTTTTCCACACATAGCAGTTCTAAATTATAAACTCTGTGAGTGGACTGTGCTTGTAAGTCCTCGAAGTGCCTAGCCAGCTGATAACAGGGAATACATAAATATTTATTGACTACTTGTCCTACCTGAAAATGGTTTATTTCTAGGTTTCTGATAGTACAGGGTGTAATGGAGGTAAGGAAGCAGTTCTGGTTTTAGGAACATGATCCCAATGACCATATTCAAGGGCAAAAATTCCCTTGGTCCCACTGGCTCATGGGCTCAGCCCTTTGGATCGGAAGGCAGCAAGTGTGCAGGAGGGTGAACGCCACCTCCACATGACCAGTGGAGGCAGCGCCAGAGAAAATCTTCCCGTCGAAGCCTCTGTGCTTCCTTTTAGATTCTTACTTGGATTTATTTCCCTTCTCTCATTCCCCCTTTGCCAGCAGCCAATCTCCTTGTCGCTCATCATTCCGTCACCAAATGCCCGCTTTGTGGTGTTCCAACCGCTGGAGAGTGTGTGTGTGTGTGTGTGTGTGGGGGGGGGGGCTCGGGAGCCAGATATAGCTAAAGACAGGGTGCTCTGTTCCCCAGGCTGTCCTCTGCCCAGCAGAACATCCCCTCTCCTTTGAGGAGAACCCAGGTCAGTTGTCACCTCTTGTATGGACCGTTCCCAAGAGTTAATCCTCCTCCTTCTAGGCTCTTAACTGTAGTTATCAGATCTTGTACTTATTATTATTTGTTTATACAAGTGTCTGTTATTAGGAATAAATTTGCTTCAAGACACTTTATTGCAATTCATTATTCTTCCAAATTAAATCACTAGGCTCAGCCTTCCCATTTCTGTTACTGGAGTACGTTCAGGCTCAAGTACCTTTTGGTGAGCCTTTCCCTGGTTCTTGATGTCATTTAAGAATCCTTTGTTTGGGGCAGTTCAGAAATGTGAGCATTGCTGCGGGAGCAGGCCCAAGAAAGCTGAACTGGTGTAGCTCAAACGCTTTGGGGGCTGCAGGAAGGCTAGCAACAGCGCCCCTACAGGGACACAGGGAGCTCTGCTGTCCTGGGTTTTCAGCAACCCTCTCTTGAGAGCAAACGGGACAGAGCTCACAGCCACTCTTGAAGCTGCTCCCTCCTTTCCTTTTTCCAGAAACGGCCTCCTCCCCAACACTGAGAACTCCCTCCACACTGCACTCTCTGGCTTTGGTCCTTTCTGAGCTTCCCCTGGGCTTGCAGCAAGGAAGCTGCAAGGGAGTTAAGTTTTCAATCTTTTGAATGTCCTTTCACACAGAATGAAACGCAAATTAGGGTGTCTACCGAGAGTCCCCTAACGCGTTCCCGGCATCTCTTCTCGCACACAGATCGCTGCTGGCACTCGCAGAACCCAGGGAGACTCTCGCTAGCGATGTCGGGCGAGTGGTCGCTGGGAGAACGCCGGGTCTTTCGGGAAGTAGGAGGGGGCGTCCCCTCCAGTCTGGGTCTGTTTAGTCTGCTTGGAGGGACTTCCAAGCCTGGTTCCGGATCGATGCCGCCGGTTCGCTGGCGTGGGGGAGGGAGTCCTGGAGGACTTGTCCCCGCTTTCTCCCAGCTGCCCAGTGCAGCTTCTGGCTGAGAGTGGGAGGAAACCGAGTAGGAACAAAGGACAGAAGGGAAAGGCAGAGCCGGGCCTTGGACAGCTCCTGGCAAGGCTGGAGGCGCGGCACAGAGGGACAGCTCGGCGGAGCCTGGGGGTGGAGGAGCCCAGAGCGTCACCAGCGCGGGGCGTACCTGGCGCTCCCCGCCACGGGCTGCAGTTCCTCCCGCGGCCGCGGAGACCGCGCGCCCTCGCGGGCGGGGGCGGGGGCGGGGCTCGTCACGTGGAGGCGCGCGGGGGCGGGCGGGCGGGGCGGCGGCGCGCTTGGCTCTTTAAAGGCGCGCGAGCCGCGCGGGAAGGCGGTTCCGCTGCTCGGAGCGCAGGCCCGGCCGACAGCCGAGACGCGGGGCGCGCCTCTCGCGTCAGCCCCGGGACCCAACATGCGCCGCTCGGCGGGAGGCGTCTGGCTGGCGCTGGCCGCGTCGCTCATGCACGGTAGGGCGGTAGCGTCTCCCGCCCTCCGTTCCTTCGCGGGATCCCGGGCGCACCCAGGGCGGCTCTGTGCGCTCCGCGCCTGGGCCGGTTAGGGCGGCGGGATCGCCGCGGGGCTGCTTGTCTGGGTGGTGCGAGTTGGGCTGGGGGGGTCTCTGGTAGGGGCGCGGGCATCTCCCCCTCTAGCCTCCTGTGAGCAGCGCGCCCGCTCTCCTCTCCTTAAGTGTCCCTGCAAGGCGAGTTCCAGAGGAAGCTCTACAAGGAGCTGGTCAAGAACTACAACCCCTTGGAGAGGCCCGTGGCCAATGACTCCCAGCCGCTCACCGTCTACTTCTCGCTCAGCCTCCTGCAGATCATGGATGTGGTGAGTCCCGCTTCGGCGGGAGCGCTGTGCTCTCCCCGCCCAGGGTCCCAGGGGTGGTGAGAGGGTCGGGTAGTGGCGCGGTGGGGCTGACCTCCGACACTCTAGTTGCCCAGGGCGAGGCGGGCAGTGCTCTGTCCCATTCCCAGGCCTGAGCACCGCCCAGTGTAGAGCTACCGTTCCCAGGTGCTAAGCGTCGCCAGGGAGGGATTTGGTGAGGCTCGTTCTCTCGCCTTGCCACCTGTGCCCCGGTACTTGGGCTCTGCCTTTCCCACAGCTTAGATACTCGGGAGGAGGCATCCTGAGTCGGAAATCAGCCGCAAGAAAAGGAAGAGAATGTCCACATTTTCGTTTTTCTGATGGTGTGTCAGCCCAACATTCTGTGTCAATTTAGCCACCCTAGAGTTTTCTGCCGCCTGTGACTTGTAACTTCTTTGGGTATGGGCTGGGCCTGGCCTGGGCTTCGCGGCTCATGAATCTGTCCAGGCAGACAGTGGAGGGCTATCTGTGGGCCTTGAGACATCCCCCACATCCCAGTAATGGACATATTACTCCTTCCTGCTGAGGAGAGGTACTGAGAGTCCTGCTCTGAGAACTCAGGGCTCCGCCCCAGAGGTGCACGTGCCTGTCTCTTCAGGCAGCTGTCCACTTGTGGGCAGCTTGCTTTGCGGCCTTTTAAGTGCCCACTTCAGTTGGTAGGTCTGGGTAAACTTGAAATGTGTTTCTCTGGATGGGTTTAAATACTCAGTTTTCATCTTTATTGGTATATCTTTTACACAATACAAATACTTTACAGAAGTAGTTCATTATAAATGGGTTTGAGCATCTCGTATTTTCAGGGCTAATGCTATTTCTCAGCAGGAAAGAGGTGAGGAAGCCACAGTTCCAGGTAGGAAGTGCTAAAACCCACTGGAGATTGAAGTAAAGTGGAGTAAGATGAGAGGTGATGCTTCATAATACTACAAACAGTTACCCACACTGTTGTGTTGAAGCACATTATGTTATCACTTACAACCTAGTTCAACTTGCTGTGATGAGTGGCTTCCTTTCCAGCATTACACCAGCCTCAGATGTGTGCTTCCTCCTATAGACAAAATCATGCTTTAAAGTGCTGTATGCGTATGTGACGATGTGTAAAAGTTATCACGAGAGGAGAGCTATAGGTGAAGATAGATGAGTTGCTGTTCCTCTGTTACTTGAAGGAGCTCAGGATCTGTGCTTGCCATCCTTCCTGGGTTCTGGCTTTGTCAATATCTGCATGGCTCATCACAGGGATGTTTCTTAAGCAGCCTGAGTTGTCTGTTTCTGCTATCAGAGAGCTCAGGATCTGTTTGGGGGACTAATCGGTAAATCTAAGATCACTACATGTGATGAAATTTAACAGAGTCATCCATACAGTGTGCCACAGATCTACAAAGGGAAAACATTAGTTCTCAACCAGGGCTGCTGACAGGGACTTCAAAGGGGACATAATTTAAGTTCTAAAAGTGAGAAAAATTTTGCTAGTTGAAGAAAATAGGGAAAGCTTTCCAGGTAGCAGTAACAAGGTGAGGAAAATAGACCCTGTCATTGGTTGTTGTGATGAACTAAAGAATGGGGAGACAACTTTAAGAGACTTCAAAGCTAACCATGACCCTAGTAATTTGTATATAAATGAGAAAGGACCAGGCAGCTGAGCTACCATGCTCCACAGGTGGCATATGATAGCGTGAGAGAGGGTTGCCCACCCCTTCTGCTCCCCCTTGCCCAGGGTCAGCTCTAGCCAGGCTGCCCTGCCGGTGCTTCTCTTGGGGGTGGTCCTTCTGCTGGTGGGTAGGCGTGACAGTGCAGTTGCCACTCAGCTGAGGAGCAGGATAGAGCAAGCATAGCAGGCTTCTAAGGCGGTGGCAGCCTCCTCTGTGGGAGAGACCACTCATGGAGAGGAGGCAAGCTTTCATTCTCGTCACCTCTGGGTCTTTTCCTTAAAGAACCAGGTTAATACTAGGAATGTTGACTCTTAGATGTTTAGGCATAAGTTAGGTACAAATTAGGTATAAGTGATGTGGAAATTAAAGAAAAAAAACTTTCACCACTTTAGAATATAAAAACTATTAACTCATGGCATATGATGCAACATGGACATTCCAGTGTTACAGAAACACATCTGTTGAAGGCTTGCAGCAGCCTCCTGGGAGACTTGAGGGGGTGAGAGTCTCTGTCTCACCTTAACCATGGAGCCTGCTGTGAACATGTTGAACTTCCCAGCCAGGCAGCTGGGAAGTTCACATGTGTGTTCACATGTAGCCTTGAGCAAACAACTTTACCTTCCAGTGCCCTGTTTTCTCGTGTGTTAATTGAGAATAATAATACCTACTTCACAGGGTTTTTAGAGGATTGAATAAGAGAAAGTGTTTGCCACACACCAGTGATTTACTAAAGATTTGTTCCATCTTGATTATGTAGCTACTCAACTCAAAAACCAGTTCTCACCTAATGGGCCCAATGTAAGGGTGAAGGGCTTAGTTACAACTTGAACAAACACAAACAGTGTAACCTAATCATATGCACAATGATAGAAATCTAAAATAAAATTTAAAAACCCAGGAAGTCTGGTCCTGGAAAGGTGTGGCTGCTTGCTACAGGTCACTTAGTCATTAGAGGTGGGGCCGTGGGGAGACAGACCCCCATCTGACTCACAAGGCTTTGTCCTGCTGCCTCCATTAGAATTGGTAACTTCTGCAGAACAAAGTCAGCTTAATTTATTTCAGCTGTCTGAGCTGTAACTGATTAAATATGACTTTCCTAAGATCCTGGATGAAAAGGAAGTCTCTGTATCAGACATAACAAAATATGCAAACATTTGTATTCCAGCCTGACTTGGCTCTGTCTGCTTTTGAAGCAGAGTCAGGTCTTTCCAGCAGAAATCTCAGCACCCTGGACAGAGTCACAGTTGTTCTCTTAAGGGATTCATACGGCAAAATTTTGGCTGGTGTAGATTCTCTTTACATATTTGTCCTTTGTGACTGGGCTGTTCTAGAGGTCATAGTTGTTGGTTTTTCCATTCCTAAATCTTGTTATTCTTTCCTTTGTTCATTTGCATAGATTCCCTGATGGGCACGACAGCAATATGACATATGATGCTGCATATTTTACTTTCACAAAACGTCATTTAATCTTTCCTCAATTTATTCCACACGTACTTGTTGGGCTTTTGTTGTAGACCTGATGTAGTCTGAGAATTCACAGAATCAGAGATTGCTTCTGTGTCAGAAAGCTCAGGATCTGGCTGGGGACTAATAAATAAATCCAAGATCACTACATGTGATAAAATTTAACATCATCACCCATATCAGGTGCCACAGATCTACAAAGGGAAAATGTTACTTCCAACCAGGGTGGCTAACAGTGGTTTCAAAGAGAAGGTAAATAGAGTTCTAAAAGTCAGAAAAAAATTGCTAGTTGAAGAAAATAGAGAAAGCTTTCCAGGTAGGGAGGAAAGGCTGAGAGGACAGTGCCGGCTATGCTGTGTGGGACACCGGCTCCCTGCTGATTGATTTTACTGCAGATTTGCTGTAAGACTTCTCCAAAAACTTATGTGCTGTGTTTATAAAGAAGTCCTAGAGGAAAGACATAGTATTAACTAATAGTTTTACAGACCCTTTTTTTGTTAGAATTATGATCCAGAAGCACACAGTACTAGTTGGGAGCTGTGATTTTTCTTTGTTAAAAGTTGCTGTGTGAGTCCAGAGGCAGGAAAGGGGCAGTGTGTGAGGTGTCCTGGATGCTCACATTTCATCTGGCCCTCGTCTGGGCATCTCTGATGGCTGAAGGAGGCAGTACACCAGGGGTTTTGTGAAGCTGCAAGATTGGCTTTCCATGGCTTATTTTCCTAGAAATGCAAATAGTCTAAATCGTGATTTTTGTATTAAATCCATCAAGGATAAATTATGGATTAGAATGAAAAAATGTGCATACATATTAAAGACACAAAACATGAATCATTTAAGGAGTTGGTTCACCTCCTGTGGTCTGTTCCAACTTTTCAGCAGGCCCCTGGATGAAGCTCTAAGCAGAGAGTTGGGAGATGTGGTGAATTTTGATGCAGAGAAGGGACGTCCCCAGATCTGTGTTTAGGTCGAGGATGCTGACAGCAGTGAATGTGGGATAGGATAGAGAGGAGAGAAGGTGTGGGTAAAGGAGAAGGCGGTCGAAACTAGGACAGCTGCTGTGACAATGTGGGGAAGGGCACAGATTCAAAGGATGTTTTGGATGTACTGTCTGTGATATAAATGTTACACACATATATCAATACATTGTAAAGTGAGAGTACCTAAATTATTCTTAAATGCATACTCTGACTTATGGTGATTGTTAATTTACTTCCAGAGCTTATAACTAGGCTGGGAGTGAGATAATACATAAGAAATCATTTTGAAGTGATGCATATGTACCGTTATGATCTGCCAAGTTTCTATAATATTTCTCCTTTATTTGTGCTATTTAATCAGTCACCTCAGCACACACATATAATGCCATTCTGAGTGTTGATTTGCATAAAATAGAAGTGCATGGTTATGAAAGCTTGTCCAGAAATCAAGATGATTAAAATGCATAATATGAATCAACATATAATTATACACATATGTAAAATACATAATTATGCAAGAATGATTTTTGGTATTTTATAGATTTTGAAATACAGATTAAATTTTTTGGAAGCTGTAGACATAAACTAATAAAATTAAGTGGTCATACATTTGGGGTTTGCTACTGAAAATTGCAGGCATAGTTGTTGATCCCAGTATCCTAAGAACTTGTATGTTATCTGAAATCTCTTTGTGGCCCTTAGCTTAGCTTCACCACATTTGTGAATTTATGTGAAGCACTCACTATTTAAAATGCTGCAAGTACAAGTAAATACTGTGGGACCTCCAAAGTTGAACACTTCTCTATACATTGACCACCTCCTTAAGTTGACCTAATTCTCAGACCAGTTGTGCACCACATGTACATGTCAGCACAGTAGGGCTAGTTCCATAGGTTGACCCCCTCCATATGTTGACCAGTTTATTACAGTTGCTTGGGTGGTCGACTTAGATTATACTGTATTATTAAATACGAATATGAAAATTACACACCTACTATTTATTGTAAGAAGAAATGCTCAATGTAAAATTAGATATTTATCCTCATTTTTTAGGGCTCTACTTTTTGAGCAATTTTAGGTACACAGAAAAACTAAAAAAGAGATTTTTCACATGCTCTCTGCCCTCACAATGTGTACAGTCTTCTCTAGTGGCAGCATTCCCTGGCGGAGTAATGTATTTGTTACAACTGATGAACCTACAGTGACATATCACGATTACTCAAGGACTGTAATTGGCATTAGGGTCCCTTCTTGGTGTTGTAAAATCTATGGGCTTGGGCACGTGGATAAGGCATGGATCTATCATTTTAGTATCATCCTGAGTATTTTTACTGTTGGAGAAATCCTCTGTTCTCCTTGTCATCCCTGTCCCCACTACAACCTCTGGAAACCACTGATCTTTTTACTATCTCCATAGTTTTACCTTTTCCAGATTGTCATGTATTTGGAAGCATGCAGGATGTAGCCTTTCCACATTAACTTCTTTTTCTTAGTAATATATCTTTATGGTTTCTCTATGTTTTTTCATGATTAATAGCTTATTCCTTTTTGGTGCTGAGTGATAACTCCATCGTCTGGATGTAGCATAGTTTGTGTATTCACGTGGTGAAGGACGTCTTGGTTGCTTCCAGATTTTGAAAATTATAAATAAAGCTGCTATAAACATCCTCTGCAGATTTTTATGTGGACATAAGGTGACAGTCCTTTGGGTAAATACCAAGGGGGGCACTTACTAGTTCAGATGGTAAGAGTATGTTTAATTTTGTAAGAAATCTCAGTCTGTCTTCCAAAGCAGATGCTCCATTTTGCATTCCCATGAGCAGTGACTGAAGTTGCTGTTGCTCCACATCCTCACCAGCATGTGTTGTTGTCCATGTTCTGTATTTTGGTCATCCCAGTAAGGGTGTAGCGGCATCTCATTGTTCTAATTTGCATTTCCCTGATGGCATATGATGTGGAGGATTTCTCCATGTGCTTATTTGCCATCTGCATATCCTCTTTTGAGAGTGTCTGTTAAGGTCTTTGTTCCTATTTTTTTAAAAAGAGACTTATTTGTTTTCTGATTGTTGAGTCTTGAGAGTTCTTTATGTATTTTGGATAATAGTCTCTTATCGGATACGTCTTTGGCAAATACTTTCTCCCAGTTTTCAGCTTGTCTTCTCACTTTCTTGTCTGTGTTTCACAAATCGTAACATTATAACTTTAGTGAAATCCACCTTACCAATTCTTTCTTTCCTGGAGTGTGTCTCTGTCATTGTGTGGAAAAAGTCACTAGGATGACAAAGGTCATCTCAGTTTGTTCCTGTGTTACCTGTCATAGTTTTATGTTTTGCATTTAGGTTTGTGATCCATTTTAAGTTAATTTTCGTGAAGGATGTAAAGTCTTTGTCTACCTTTATTTTCTTTGCATGTGGTTGTCCAGATTTTGCTGCACCATTTGTTAAAAAGACTGTCTTTGCTCCATTGCATGACTTTTGACTGCAGTGTGTGGGTCTATGTTGGGACTCTCTATTATGTTTCACTGATCTATTTGTCTATGTTTTCATGAATGAATGCCACACTCTTGATTAAGGTGGATGTATAGTAAGTCTTGAAGTTGGATGATATCACTCTTCCAATTTTGTTTTTCTTTTTCAATATTGTGTTAACTATTCAGGGTCTTTAGACTCTCTCAGAAAATGTTAGAATCAATTTGTTGATACACCCAAAATAACTTGCTTGGATGTGCTTGGGGTTTGAACTTGTAGATCAAGTAGGGAAGAACTGACATCTTGACAATATTGAGTTTTTCCTATGCACAAAACATAGAATTTATTTCATCTTTTATATTTGTAAGAATTTTGTGGTTTTACTTATGTAGATCTTGTACATGCTTTATTCAATTTATACTTATTTATTTTGGGGGTGCTAACTAGTTTTATTAATGTCAAATTTGACTTGTTTGTTGTTGGTATTTAGTATAAAGGAAACTGATATGCTTTTGTATATTAACTTTGCTGGTTTTTGAATATTCTGCATAGAAGAGCATGTTATCTGCAAAGAAATGCAGTTTTATTTCTTTCTTCCCAATCTATATATCTTTTGTTGCTTGTCTTTTTGCATTTGCTAAAACTTACAATATGATACTGAAAGGAGTGATGAGAGGGGCATCCTTAACTTGTTCCTGATCTTAGAGGGAAAGCATCAAGTTTCTCACCATTAAGTATGATGTCAGCTGTAGGTTTTTTGTAGACTTTTTTCATCAACTTGAGGAAGTTCTCCTTTATTCTTAGCTTACTTCAAATTTTTATGATGAATGGGTGGTGTATTTTGTCCAACATTTTTCTACAGTTATTGCTTTAATTGTGATTTTTCCTTTTTAGCCCATTGATGTGATGAATTATATTGATTTTTTTTTAAATTTTAGATTAATGTGAGGGGACAAACCACCAAGTCACAATATTTGAATTTGTTAGGTAGAGTCCCTCCTGTTTTGTGCCCCATACCCAAAAAGTGTGCCGTACACCAGCCTGGTGTGCCTGTGATTGCATGGAGGTCAATGTCACCTTCACTGCTAGATGTGACAGCCTAGGCACACAGACTTGAAGGTTCTGACAGGTCTTCTTTTTCTTCTGGACAGATGCCTACTAATGGGCTTGCGGGGTCAAATGGGAGATCTAATTTGAGTTCTTTGAGGATTCTCCATACTTCTTTCTGAAGAGGCTGTTTTAGTTTGGGTCCCACCAACAGTATAAAAGTGTTCCCTTCTCTCCATATCTGCACCAGCATCTGCAGCTTTGGGACTTTGGGATGTGGGCTAGGTGATATCTTAGGGTGGTTTTGATTTGCATTTCTCTGATGCATTTTTTCATGTTTGTTAGTCATTCCTCCATCATCCTCAAAGAATGTCCTGTTCATGTATCTTACCCAGTAATAGATAGGATTGTTTGCCTTTTTTGTTTACTAATTTGAGTTCTGTATAGATCTTAGTTATCAAACTTTTGTCAAATTCGTAACATGCAAATATCTTTTCCCATTCTGAAGTTTGTCTGTTTGATTTAATTGTTGTGTCCTTAGCTATGCAGAAGCTTTTCAGTTTAATCAAATCTCATTTGTTTATTTTTGTTGTTGTTGCAATTGCCACTGAAGTCTTCTTTATTTAACCTTTCCCAAGCTGAGATCCTCAAGAGTTTTCCCCACACTTTCTTCTAGGATTTTTATTGTTTCATGCCTCAGATTTTTATCTTTTATCCATTCTGAATCAATTTTTGTAAGTCGTGAAAGGTGTGGGTCCAGTTTTAGTCTTTTACATGTGGTCATCCAGTTCCCCCAACACCATGTATTGAATAGAGATTCTTTTCCCCAGCGTATGCTTTTGTTTGGTTTTAATCAAAGATCAGATGGCTGTAAGAGACTGATTTCATTTCCCAGTTGTTTATTCAGTTCCAAATGTCTATGTCTCTATTTTTGTGCAAATACCATGCTGTTTTGATTACCGTGGACTTGTAATGTAGTTTAAAGCCTGGTAGAGTGAGGCTTTGTTTTTATTGCTAAAAATTGTTTTGGCTACATGTGATTTTTTTCTGGTTCTGTACAAAATTAAGAATGAATTTTTCCAGTTCTTCAAAGTATGATGTTGGTATGTTAATGGGGATTGCATTGAATCTGTAGATTGCTTTGGGTGGTATAAACATTTTATCAATGTTGAGTCTCCCCAGCCAAGAACATGTTATGTTCTTCCATTTTTTAATGTCTTTTCCTATTTTCTTTCTTAGGGTTTCATAATTCTCTTTGTAGAGATCTTTCACTTCTTTTGTTAGGCATATTTTTAGGTATTTCATTTTCTTTGAAGCTACTGTGAAGGGAATTATGTCCTTGAGTGGTTTCTTAACTTGGCTATTATTGGCATATTCAAAAGCTACTGATTTGTGGATATTGATTTTATACCCTGAGACATTACTGTATTTCATGATCACTTCCAGGAGCCTTGTGGTTGAGATTCTGGGGTTTTCTAAGTAGAAGATCATATCATTAAACAGCGAGAGTTTGACCTCCTTTGTCTCCATTTAGATGCCCTTTATATCCTTCTCTTGCCTGATTGCGTTGGCTAGAACTTTCAGCACTATGTTGAATAGTAGTGAATATAGAGGGCAGCCTTGTCTGGTTCCAGTTCTAAGTGGTCTTTGTTTTTGCTACTATTGATGTAGTGAGTTGTATTTATGGATTTTCATGTGCTAAACCAGCCTTGCATCCCTGGGATGAAGTCTACTTGATCGTGATGTGTAATCTACTGTAATCTACTGGCTAAGATTTTGTTAAGTATTTTTGCTTCTATATTCATTAGTGAAATTGGTTTGTATTTCTCCTTTTTGTTGGATATTTTCCTGATTTTAGTATTGGCGTGATATGTGCTTCATATACTGTGTTGGGGAAGATTCATTTCTTCTCAATATTTTGCAATAGTTTATGCAATATGGGTATAAACTCTTTTTTGAAGATTTGATAGAATTCTGGTATGAAGCCGTCTGTTCCAGGGCATTTTCTTTATTGGAAGATTTTTTATTGTTTCTTCAATCTCAGTGCTTGAAATTGGTGTCTTCAAGAAATCTATATCCTCTTGGTTATGTCTAGGAGGAGGGAGATAATTCCAGGTATTGGTCTATTTCTTCCACATTGTCAAATTTCTGGGCATAGCTTTTCTTGTAGTAGTAAGAGATAATCTCTTGTATGTATGTGATATCTGTTATTTCCCCGTTTTCATTTTTGATTGAGGTTATTAGAGATTTTACTTTTCTATTTCTAGTTAATCTGGCCAAAGGGTTATTTAATTTTTTTTAAGAACCAACTTTTTCTTTATTAATTTTCTGAAAAATTCTTTTGTTTTCAAATTTGTTTATTTTTGATTTAGTTTTGGTTATTTATTTTTTATTGTTAGGTTTGGGATTATATTATTCTTCCTTTTCCAGTTTCTTAAGATGCTTTACTACTTTGTTGATGTGCTCTCTTTCTGTTTTTTGGATGTAGGCACCTGATGTGATAGATTTACCTCTTAGGACGTCTTTTGCAATATCCTGCAAGTTTTGGTAACTTATGGTTTCATTGTTGTTATGTTTAAGGAATTTAACAATTTCTTCCTTTATCTCTTCCTTGACCCAAATTTCATTCAGCATAAGGTTGTTTAATTTCCAGGACTTTGTGTGGGGATGAAAGTTTTTATTGGAATTGAGTTTCACCTTTATAGTGTTGCAATCTGTGAAGATACCAGGTATAATTTCAATTCTTTTAATTTTGTTCAAGTTTTATTTATGTCCTAGGATGTGATCTATTTTGGAGTATGTTGTATGTTCCTTCGCTGAAGAGAAGAACATGTATTTCTTAGCTTTGGGATGGTGTGTTCTCTATATGTCTATTAAGCCCATTTGTTGTAGAGTCGCATTTAAGTCCCTTGTAGCTTTGTTTAGTTTCTGTTTAGAGGATTTAATAGGTCATTGTTCCCACCTATTATGGCATTATAGGCTATCATATTGCTCAGACCAATCAAGGTCTGTTTAACATATCTGGGAACATTGAAGTTGGGTGCATAAATATTTAGAATTGAAATGTCCTCTTGTATTTTTCTCTTGACCAGTTTGAAGTGACCATCTTTGTCTTTTTTAATTTTAGTTGCTTTAAATCCACTTGTATCTGAAAATAAGTGTATTTGTGACCCCTCTTTTCTTCTGCTTTGCATTTGTCTGGAATACTGTTTTCCAGGTTAGGTGTGTTCCCTAGAGAAGCATTATGGATGGCTTGTGCTTTTTTATTCAGTCAGCCAGCTTGTGCCTCTTCGGTGGGTAATTCAAGCCATTAACATTTATCAAGAGAATTGATAAGTGTGGTGGAGTTCTATTCATCTTATTTTGTGAAAGACCATTGCTTGGTTTTGTCCTTTGTGCCGTTGTGAAAGCTAGGTTTTGTCCTTTACTTTCTGAGTGTTTACTTTGCTGGTGGACCATTGTGGTGGTCAGTGTGGAGAACATGTCTGAGTATTGCCTATAGAGCTGGTCTTGTTGTGGAAAATTTCCTCAATCTTTGCATGTAAGTAAAAGATTTGAATTCTTCATTGATTTTGAAGCTTAGTTTAGCAGTATACAGAATTCTGAGCTGAAAATTGTTTTATAAGAAGGTTAAAAGGAGATAACCATGCTCTTCTGGCTTGGAAAGTTTCAGCTGAAAAGTCTTCTGTCACCCTAATGGATCTGCCTCTGTAGGTCAGCTGATGCTTACTTACTCTTGACTGCCTGCAGAATTTTCTATTTTGTCTTGAGTTTGGATGGGGTCATCACAAATATGTCTCAGAGATGCTTTGTGTTGAAACAACCCAGGGTTGAATATCTCTCTAAACTGAATGTTTCAGAGTTTTTAGTGAAACTTGGGAAATTTTCATTTATTGTATCCTCCAATAGTCCTTCCATTCCTTTGGGATGTTCTTTTTCCCTTTCAGAGATTTCTTTTCTTTTTTTTCTTTTCTTTTCTTTTTTTTTTTTTTTTTTTTTTTTTTTTTTGAGACAGAGCCTCAAGCTGTCCCCCTGTGTAGAGTGCTCGGCATCACAGCTCATAGCAACCTCCAACTCCTGGGCTCAAGTGAGTCTCCTGCCTCAGCCTCCCAAGTAGCAGGGACCACAGGTGCCCACCACAGTTCCTGGCTATTTTTTGGAGGGCCCAGGCTGGATTTGAACCTGCCACCTTAGGTGTATGTGGCTGGCGCCTTAGCCACTTGAGCCACAGGTGCCGAGCCCCTTTCAGGGATTTCTGTAATTCATATGTTTGAACCCTTCATGAAGTCCCATAATTCTCTGAGTGGATGTTCTGCTTTCTCTCTCTTCTTTTCTGCCTCCTTAACTACCTGGGTTTGCTCATTAACTATCCTTTAGTTCTGAGATTTCTTTCTTTTCCATGGTCTAATCTGTTATTGATAATTTCTATCATATCTTTAACCAGTCTTTCTACCTGATTGATTCCTTTATTTTCTTAAGCTCTGCCATATCAATTCTATATTTTTGATATCTTTCATCTATTTTTGATTCTGTTTTTCCACTTTCTCATCAGTACCCTTTATTCCCTTTATTATCATATATTTTAAATTCCCTTTCTATCATTTTCCTTCTTTATAGGTGGAGTCCTCTGTAGTACCTGCCTCATGTTCCCTTGGGGTGGTTGCTCTGTTTCAATTTTCATGTCCAGAATTTTTTGTTGGTTCCTCCTCATATGTCTTTTCTTTTGTTCATCTCCTCCCCCTACTTTTTCCTTTTCCCTGCCTCCTTCACTTTGAATTACCTTGTCTCAGAGCTTAGGTGTTGAAATGACCTCTTGATATAAGCCCAAAAATGAAGAGAAGGATAAAGAGCAAGCAGTGAGAAAGAAGGAAAAAAAGAAAAAAACAAAGAAGGGGGTGAAAGCAAAGAATTGGAGAAAAGGAGAAAAGATGGATAGAAAGAGAGTGACAGGAGAAATAGTTTTGTTTGGCAGGGTGTTATGACCACACCTGCAACTCCATGACCTTGTTGAGTGGGCTGGGCAGATTCCTTGATACTATCATGTTTCCCTGAAAATAAGTCCTACCCCCAAAATAAGCCCTAGCGGGATTTCTATGCATTTGTTAAATATAAACCCTACCCCGATAATAAGACCACGCCATGCATTTCGATGCAGAGAGGAAAGACATCCCCTGAAAATAAGCCCTAGTGTGTCTTCTTGAGAAAAAATAAATATAAGACAGTGTCTTATTTTCAGGGAAACATGGTGGGAGCTCCTTACCAACCTTAGCAAAAAGCAAGACCCCACCTCTGCCAAATATAGAAAGAGAAATAAAAGAAAAAAGAAAAATTCAGCAGTATGTTGCAGTGGAGACATGTCAATATTCTTTTTCCAAAGGGCAAAGCTAGGATACCCTCCACCATGAGCTTGTGACCTCCTTGAGCTGGACCCCTGCTGTGATACCCCAGCACTCAGAGAAAAGGAACAAAATAAGAATAGATAAAGAAAATTAAAAATACAGTTATGTAAGATAAAGAAAAAAAGGGATATCTTAGTTGTGGTATGAAAAATTTATTTGGGAAAGATGAGAAAAAGTAGAATATCTACCAGAAGAGAGTAAAAAGGAGAGAAATAAAAAAAAGAGTAATATACACAGCTATGATTTAATAAAAAAGAAAAGAGTAAGAGAGGCTGAAAAACTATAAGAAAATGAGGGAACCCTTGCTATTGAAAAAAGTAAACATGAAAAAATAATAACCAAACAAAAAAGAGAAGAAAAAACATATATACAGGGTGGACATGTTTTATAGATAGATAGATAGATATGATTATCTATCTATCTGTCTGTCTATTTATCTGTCATCTATCTGTATCTCTTTCTATATATATTTGGCAATATATTGCCTGGACACCAGGTGGTAGTGCTGTGTTAGGAGATGGAGAACACAGGCTGGTTTTGTCATAGACAATGAATACTGGAAACTAGTTGCAGAGGAGATTGGGTTTTGCCTTCTTGACTTAGCCACCCTCAATCAGGGCCTAGTTATTTCATTAGCATTTGATCCCTGCAGGGTTGGGGGTCTTAAAGCTTTCACCAGATTCCTTAGAAGGTATATCTCACAATGTCCCCTGACAACAATCCCAGAGGTGTAGGAGCCTGTCAGCTCACTGCAAGTGTGGATGCCCAAGCTTAGCAGGTGCGCCACAGCTGGCCATTCACTAGGACCCTGTGGACCATTTCTCCTACCTGGCCTTCCCAATGGTGGCCCAGATAGCAGCCAAGCTGATGGTAGATCCACCCCACCTGGTATTCAAATCCAGCTGCTGGATACTGTTCAAGTCCAACCATTCATTTAAGCCTTCCAAGGCAGATCCAGTGAATAGTTAGGTTGGAATCAAAAAACTCCTTCCTGTCCCCAGTCCTCTGTGGGCGGGTCTTCTGTTCCCATGTACTCGCCTTTAGTGCTGATTTTCTTCAGCTCCAGACCTCCTTGATGGCTCCAGTGGTCTACCACTGTTTCACTGTGTCCCCCGAATGATGTCTCCAGGTAGGTTCCCCCAGCCAGAGGTGGCTGGATTTTCTTTACATTGGAGTGCTGTGAGTGCCTAGTAGGGAGATGTTTCTAGTTCATCATTATGGTCTGCCCCCCTCCCCATATTAGTTGATTTTTGAATGCTGAACCAGCATTGCATGTCTGGAATAAATTGCGCTTGATTATGATATATAATTATTTTTATACATTGCTGTGTTGAATTTGCTAATATTTTGTTGAGAACTTTTTGCATCAGTGCTTGTCGATGAGATGAGTTTGTGGTTATCTTTTCATATAACATCTTCATCTGGTTTTTGAATTAGTGTAATTCTGTACTCATAGAATATTTTAGGAAGTATTCCCACTATTCTGTACTCTGAAAGAGATTGTAGAGAATTGTTGTAATTTCTTCCTCAAAAATTTGGTAGAATTAGTCAGTGACCCTATTTGGGCCTTTTCTATTTTGGAAGGTTATTAATTGATTCAGTCACTTTAATAGATAAAGCCCTGTTCAAATTGTCTATTTCTTCTTTGTCTTTAGCAAATTTTGTCATCCAACGAGTGGTTCATTTTATCTAGCTTATAAAATTTGTGAGCAAATAATTTTTTATCAGTATTGCTTTATTAGTCTCTTAATGTCCATAAGATCTATAGTGATGACCTCTCCTTCATTTATGATACTAATTTTTGCATTTTCTCTTTTTTTCTTAGTTAGCTTTATAGAGACATATTAATTTTAATGATGTTTTAAAAAAAAACCAAGATTTTGTTTTTGTTCATTTTCTATATGACTTTCTGTTTTCAATTTGGTTGATTTCTGTTCCAATTCTTAATTTTATTTTTTTGCCTACTTTGTATTTAGTTTGCTCTTGTTTTTCTAGTTTCCTAAAGTGGAAACTGATTTTTAGATTTCTTCTTTTCTAATATTGTAGTCAGTGCTATAAACTTCCCTCTGACCCCTTAGGCTGCATTCCAAAAATTTTGATAAGTTCTGTTTTCACTTTTATTTAGTTAAAAAAGTTTTAATGTCACTTGAGATTTCTTCTTTTACCCATGTTATTTAGAAGCATGTTGTTTAATCTCCATATGATTGATATTTTGCAGTTATCTTTCTGTTGATTTCTAATTTATTTGCATTCTGATAAAAGAGAACATATGATTTCTATCCTTTTAAGTTTGTTAAGGCATGCTTTATGACACCATCTTGGTGAACATTCTCTGTGAACTTGAGAAGAATGTTTATCCTGCTATTGTTGGATGAAGTAGTCTGTAGGTGTTGATTTTGTCCAGTTGGTGGATGGTTTTTTGAAATCAACTCTATGTCCTTACTGGTTTTCTGCTTGCTAGATCATTTCTGATGGAGGGGTATGGAAAACTCCAGCTATGATAGTGGATTCATCTATTTTTCTTTGCAGGGCTGTTAGCTTTTGACTCATTAGTTTGATGCTTTGTTGTTAAGCATATGTACATTAAGGATTATTATGTATTTGTGGAGAGTTGACCTTTTTATCACTTTTTTTTGTCCCTTGAAACTTTTCTTACTTTCAGGTATGCTGTGGCTAAAATTGATACAGGTACTCCTGCTTTATTTCGTAAGTGTTATGTTATATTTTTCTTTATCCATTTACTTTTAATCTTTATGTGCCTTTGTATTTATTTTTTATTTTTTTAAGAGAGTCTCAAGGTGTCACCCTGGGTAGAGTGCTGTGCTGCCACAGCTCACAGCAACCTCCAACTCTTGGGCTTAAGTTATTCTCTTGCCTCAGCCTCCCAAGTAGCTGGAACTACAGGCGCCTCCTACCACACCCATCTATGTTTTTGGTTGTAGTTGTCATTCTTGTTTGACAGGCCTGGGCTAGATTTGAACCCGCCACCTCCAGTGTATGTGGCTGGTGCCCTACCACTGAGCTACACATGTTGAGCCTGTGTCTTTGTATTTAAAGTCAATTTCTTGTAGGCAACATATTATTGGGTCTTTTTGTTGTTGTTGTTCACACTGATAGTCTGTTTTTATTGGTGAATTTAGACCAATCGAAGTGACTATTAATATCAGTTGGATTAATATCTACCATATTTGCTATCATTTTTGCTATAATGTTTATATTGCCCTTGTTCTTTATTTCTGTTTTTGTCTGGCACTCTTTTTCTGCCTTTTATTATTTTGATTAAGCAATTTATATTACTTCATTTTTTTCTTTTTTTGGCATATCAGTTACACTTTTTTTTTAAACTTAGTTGGCAGTTGCCCTAGAGTTTGCAATATATGTTTGTAAGTAACCCACTTCAGATTATGTTAAATCACCTCACAGGTAATGTGAATACCTACCTTATAATATGAAGTAACACTAATCCCTCCCTCCTGTCACTGATGCTATCATTCATTTCACTTATATGTAATAATATATAAGTGAATGTGTGTATATATGATATATATGTATACATAATTACATACATTATTGCCATTATTTTGAACAAGGTGTGACCTGTTATATCAATTAAAAATAAGAAAAACAACTGTTTTTATTTTACCCTCAATGTATTCCTTCTTAAATGCTGTTTCTTTCTATATTTAGATCTAAGTGTCTATCTGTATCATTTTTCTGCTCTCTAAAGAACTTCTTTTAACATTTCTTGCAAGACAGATCTTCTTGCAGTAGATTTCCTCAATTTTTGTTTGTCTGAAAATGTGTTCGGTTTTCCTTTACTTTTGGAGGACACTTGCTAAATCTAAGTTGGTGAGTTTTTTAGTCTCTAGTATTAAATATTTCACTCTCTTTTTGCTTTCATGGTTTCTGAGAAGTCAGATATAATTCTGTCTCTGTTCATCTATAGGTAAGGTGTTCCCCCCACCCTCCACTCCAGGGTTTTGTGTTTATGATTGCCTGTCTGTAGCTTGAAGTGATATACTTAGGTGTAGTTTGTTCTTTTTTCCCCTTTATATAGTCTAGTTGGTGTCTTCTGAGCTTCCTACATCTGTGGTTTGGTGTTTGACATTAATTTGAGGAAATTATCAATCATTGTTTCAGATACTTTTTTCCCCCCTTTTTTTCTTTCCCCTTCTTGTATCCAATTACATGTATGTTACATTTTTTGCATTTGTCCCATAGTCATTGGATATTCTAGTCTATTATTTTTAGTCTTTATTCTTTTAACTTTACATTCCTTGAAATTTCTATTGATGTATCCTTAAGGTCGGATAGTCTTTCCTTAGTTGTATCAGGTCCTAGTAAGCTCTTCAAAGATATTCTTTATTTCCGTCATATTATTTTTGATTTCTATACTTTGCTTTTGGTTGTTTCTTAGGATTTCCATCTCTCTGCTAATGTTGCTCATCTGTTAATTGTGTGATGTCTACTTCATCCATTAGATCACTCAGCATATTAACCACAGTTAATATAGTTGTCTAAAATTCCTAGTATGATAATTCCATCATCCTTCCCATGTCTGGTTCTGATGCTTGCTTCGTCTCAGCAATTTATTCATTTTCCTCCCCTTTAAAAAAAATTGGTATGCCTTGTAATTTTTCCTTGATAGTAGAACAGATGATGTACTGGTTAAAAGGAAGTGCTGCAGATAAGTCTTTAGTAATGTGGTGGTGAGGTGTGAGGGGAGAGAAAGTATTCTATAGTCCTATAATTAGGTCTCAGTTTTTAGTGAGCTTTTCTTTTCCTGCTGGACTCTGAACTTGATGAGTGATTATCAGTTTTTTCCTTCCTGTTAGGCAGGATAGGATGGCTAGAATGGCATGGAATTAGGTATTTCCCTTTATCTGGATCAGTTAGGCTCTGATAATATACTTTGGCAGGTTAGACTCTGGTTAATTCATTTCTCATGAGGATGAATTTTGTTAAGATCAGCACAGTTCTCCAGAATATTTAAAAATAGTTCCCTTTGTCTTCTTTTGGAAGAAGTGTGAGGGAGTTATTCTCCCATATTTACTGGGGGAACCTGGTTGAGCTCGTGGAGGTAAATCTTACAGTATTTTGGGGGCCCCATCTGACTGAGGCCTTTTGGAATTTTTAACTTTCAAAGTTGCCCATATTGACCCTCCAGCAATTTGTGGATTACAATTCAGGTTTTCTTTCTCTGCCACTAGTCACTGTCATGGTTTTTGCTCATTACTTTCTGCTTTGGTAAGTCCTGACTCTCCCTGTTTTCACGCTTGCGTCTCGAGTCCTGAGGGAAACAGTTTTTGCTTTGTGTGTTTCCATGTTATTTATTACTATAAAGAGTTGTTTATTTTAGTCTGTTCATCTCTTTGTTAGTGACCACTCCTAAGCATCTTACGTTAGGAACCACAGACTGGGCCTAGTAATGTTCTAAGAAGCAACATTTCATAAAATTAAAAAAATAATAAGTGTTTTGTACAGGAAACCAAATTAAACAAAAAGGAATTGAGGGCAGAAAATCTGCATACCTAAGCCTACAGTTCTTACTTACTTATAGGTGTGTAGAGAAATATTTACAAGGTGTATGGTGCCTTAAGCAGTATTGGCAGACATTGATTTTATAGTAATACAAATAGGTCAAGTAATAACTAACTATAAGTTTTAAAATAGATTTTATATCTTTCTCTATTATGAAATTCTCATCATCACTACATGTTCAATCCATATTCCTTTATTTTAGAAATAAAATTAAAAAATTTTGTTTAAGTGATTTATGATGTTACTTGTAAGCAACCTATAGTTTAATTTTTTAAAAACTGAGTTTGCTAATGTTTGTATCTGAGTTATCCTTAATGTGATTACTTATATTTTGGGGTATAAATCTGTCTTTCCCTGTGTGCCTCTGTCTGCTCTGTCCTTTTTATGTTCTTTTCTCTTTTCTTTATTACGTTCTTCTGGATTAATTGTTCATTTTCCACTGTTTTGATTTTCCTTTCTATTAGTTTGTTAGTCATACATCTTTCTTTTCTTCTTACAGAGGTCAAGCAGGAATCCTTGACTCATTAAAGTCTAATGAAAGTCATCAACCTTTCTTTACAATGTGAGCATTTTATAGCACTTTAATTCCATGATTCCAATGTGTGTACCCTTATTGACATATATTATATTTCTACCAATAGATTTTAAACTCCCTAAGATTATCATTGTTTTTTATAGTCAATATTCTTTTAGATTTATTCACATTTACTTTCTGATTACTTCTATCCTTTCTGCATCCCCTAACTTTCATACGAGATAATTTTCCTTCTATCTATTTCCATTCTCTTTCGTGTGGATCTGGAAGGAGCACAATCTCTCCACATTTATTTGTCTCCAGGTTTATTTATATTGCCTTAATTTTTGAATGATAGTTCAGATACACGTAATCTGAGTCGGCAATTAAATTCTTTTAGCACTTAGGACATATCACCCCATTGTTTTCTAACTTTTGTTGCTTTCTGGAAGAGGTCAACTGTATGTTCCCTTGAGGGTACTCTGTTCTTATTTGCTTTGGCCCCTTTAAAAATTTATTCTTTGTCTTCGATTTTCGGCAGTTTTACTGTGATAATCTGGGATTCATAATTGCTTATGGAATCTGTTATTTGGTTTCTTTGATTAGTTTTAGAAAACGGCCGCCAATATGTCTTCAGATACAGCTTCTGCTGCATTTTCTCATCTTGTTGAGATGTGATTTTGAGCTTGCCACAGCTTTCACTTTATCCCAGTGGTTCTCGACAAGGGACAGTTTTGTCTCCCATGGTATATTTGGCATTGTCTTGAGAGAGTCTTAGTTGCCCCATTTGGGAAGCAGGGTAATGCTGGTATTTACTGGGAAGAGGGCAGGGATACGGCTAAATATCCCACCTTGCATAGGCCGGCTCCCTCCGTAACAAAGAATCATCTGGCCCAAAATGTCAGTAATGCTGCTGTGGAGAAGCCTGCTTTGTTCCGTATATCTCATGCTCTTTTTCTGTAATATCCATTATCTCATCTCTCCAGGGTTCATTCAGTCTGTTTTCTGTTGACCTATATTCAGTTCATGAATTTTCTTATTGTGCCTATCTGTTGTTAGTCCCATTTACTGACTTGTTTTAAAAGTTTAGATGTTACATACTTTGGTTTTAGGATGTCTTTTTGGTTTTTCTTGTACTTTATAGATCTTAAGCTTATTCTAAATTTCTTTAAATGTGTTAATAAGAATTATTTTGCAGCCCCTCCCTGATAGTTCCATTCTTAGACACTTTATGCTTCTGTTTTTATTGTTGATTGTTTCTTTTGATTTTCTGTTCCATGATCTGTGCTCTTTCTAAGCCTGGCTGTTTTTGTATTTTGTCCCAGACAATATAGGGTAAAAATTGTAGAGGTAATTCGAGAGTCTTGAGAATACCCTCTTATTCCTTTATCATATTTGTTTCTGATTAACAACCAGCCTATGGGTGCCAGCAACCAAACTTTATTACCTGAACCTGATTAGGGGCTGAAAACATGAGAAGACAAGTTTTAATCAATCCCTGGAAAGACTGATCTGTTTCTGGTTCTTGCATATATGTACATTCAGGGCATAAATACAGATTTTACTAAGATCTTCTCTCTCTTTATGGAGTCCTGAATGATTTTAGGCATTTTTTAAAGAACTAGCACATGACTCTGGAAAAGTGACCCCCAATTTTTTTATTTTCTTAGGGATCTGTCCCCACCCTGATCTTGTCTTTGTCATTCTTCACTACTCTCTGGTATCTTCAAGGACATGACTTTTGCTTGTCTCCAGCTTTTTAAATAGTTCTTATTGGAAGGTCAGTGAGAACCACCTAGTTTATCATTCTAAATTAAAACAAATACCTCATGCTGTCATGAATACGTGGGAGCTGACGATCTCATGGAAGCAGAGAGTAGAATGGTGGTTACCAGAGGCTGGGAAAAGAAGGTGGGAAAGGGGGGCGGTAACAAGAAGGTGGTCAAGGGGTATGGAAATATGGTTAGATAGAAGGAGTAAGTTCTGGTAATTGAGAGTAGTCAAACAACAACTTACTGTATATTTCAAAATAGCTAGAAGAAAAGATTTGAAATATTCCCCAAACAAAGAAAAGATAAATGTTTTAGATGATGGATAACCTAATTACTCTGATTTGATTATTACACATTATGCACAAGTATCAAAATATCACATATACCCCCCTAAATATGTACAATTAGTATTATGTATCAATAAAAACTTATTCAGAGTGCACCTTTATAATTGGCACAGATTCATTACTGTTGAAATTTTATCCCTCTCAAACATGTTACAGCTCTGGGTCATAAGCCTACAAAATTCTTTTAATCTTTATAGATTGGGAATTATAAACATCTTTGCTAAAGGAATCTTGTGCATGTTGCCTTTCAAAGAATCACTGAAGATATTCCCCAAAGGGTTCAGCTCTCTCTGTGCTCCTGTTTCGTCCCTGACATGCTGTTAAAAGAAGAGAAATAGTCTTGTCATGGCAGAATGCCAATGAAAATTTACGCTCTCTTAGTGATTTATTTTAAAATTTAGGTTAGATAGGGTTTTACTCCTTCTCAGAGAAGAAGAGATCATTTGGCATCTTCTAATCTTACTTCCTATACTCTTTAATTTAGGTGTTTTCCTTAGTCAACATGAGCTATAAACTATTTCAGCGAAAAAAATTCCAAAAGTATTGTAAAATAGTGTCAATATGTGTATATTTATGTGTGCATAAACATACACACAGACCTACACACCTATCTTGTCATTACCTCTGCTTACTGAGTTTTTTTAATATATCAAAATAAGGCATCCCACTATTAAGTTGCCAAGATATCAAGCTTAAAGATACAGCAGAAGCCTTGGAGGCAGCTCCCAGCAAACCAAAGTAATTGACTGTGAGACTAACGTGAAACTAGACAAGGAATTATATAAAGCCCTTTATTATGGGTTACAAATCAGTGCAGAACAATGGGTTGTGGGAAAGGCCTGGCTATGTGGCTGACTACAGGCACTGAGTCAGATCATTGGGTGCAGGAACTGACCTGTCTCAATTGCAAGTAGCAGTGGGCAGAAGGCAAGGAAATTGTAGTTGTCATGGTAAGTGAATGTCACCTGTGAAAGATTCTCAGTGTGGGAAATGATTACTGAAAGCAAACTGTCTGAAAAGATTCCAGTATTGGGTAAAAGAAGTGGTGTCTCTACTCCAGACAGTGGACACAAAGAGGAAGGAGAAGGTATTTGCTTTATTTGTGGTGAGAAGACAGGTGTTAGGGTATCTCTTTAGCTGGTTTCAAATTTCAGAAATGTAAAATGAGTTTCTGATGTAATGTACCTATTTAAGAAGCTCACAGATATAATGTTATTATTAGGTATTTAGATGAAGAAAATTAGGTGAGGCAAATGATTTCTTCTTCTCTGAGAACAAGCAAAATACTACCTAATCCTGAATTCTAAAATAAGTCAGTAAGAGAGCAGAGGTTTTCACTGCAAGAATCTGTTCAAGTGCAAGTGAATAAAATTCACAGTGAAATCATTACTGAGGAAAGATTAGTTTGTTACTGTTCTCTATTAAGACTTTTTAAAAAATTTTCAAATTAATATGAGGGTGCAATTGTTTAGGTTACATTGTTTTCAATTGTAAGGTAATGTTCAAGTTTAGTTGAGCCCTTAACCTGGGGCATACTGAACATCCCCACATTTTGCACATTAGGTGAGATTCTGCCATTTCTCCTCTCTCCCCTTTCTTCCCCCTTGCTAGATTATATTTGTACTTTATTTCTGTGTGTGTGGGCTTGTAATGTTTATATATTGATTTCATATTAGTATTGAGTACATTGGATATGCATTTTGTTTCATTCTTGAGATACTTTACTAAGAAAAATGTGTTTCAACTCCATTCAGGTAAACACAAAAGATGTAAAGCCTCTGTCTTTTCTGAATAGTACTCCATGGTTATATGTATGCCACAGTTTGTTAATCCATTCGTGGATTGGTGGGCATTTGGGTTGCTTCCATGACTTGGCAATTGCGAATTGAGCTGCATTAACATTCTGGTGCAAACATTTGAAGTGATCTTTGACATGTTGGCTAGCTCATAAAGAGAGACCAGGTTTTTAATTTTGGAAGTTATTCTTTAATCCCATTTTAAAACTTTGAATTGCAGTATAGTGGATATTCATAAATGTGGCCCAATAATCAAAACCAAGTCAATGAATTATCAAAAAGGTATCACCACCCAAAACAGCTCTTCCTTCCTTCAGAGCAAAACTATTAGCTTATTTTAGACTAGTTTTGCTTTTCTAAGGAACTTCATATAAGAGAAATTACTTAAGTGCACGGTGTGTATTCTTTGGGTCTGGCTTTTTGGTTCAGTTTTATTTTTTGTAAGTCACTCAAGAGCCTGCAGCCCAGTCTTATTTATTTTTATTGTATGAATTTAATAGAGTTTATTGTTAAGTTGATAGATATTTAGATTGCTTGTAGATTTTGTCTATTACAGAGAACATTGCCATTAATATTCTTATTGTAAATGTCTTTAGAGCACAGGTATATGCATTTGTTTCTGGTCTATATATGGAAGTACAATGCTAGGTCATAAGGCAGCATGTTTTTAACTTTTCCAGATGATGCCAATGATGCCAAAAAATTTCCAAAATGGTTATACCAATTAACATTTCATCAACAGTGTATGAAAATTCTTATTGGTCTACAAACTCAACAACACTTGGTATTTTCAGTCTATTATTTAATATTTGGGAGGGTGTGGAATGATTTTCCTTGTGATTTCATATGTATATATATATATGTATTTTTTAATTGTAGGTTAATGTGGAGGTACAAACAACTAGGTTACAATGTTTGCATTTGTTAGGTAGAGTCCCTCTTGTAGGGACTCTGCACCCAAGAGGTGTGCCATATACCCTTACATTGTGCCCATTAAGTGATAGCACACCAATCCCTATCCTTATTCCCTTTTCCCTGTCTCTTATTCCCTCTCCCCCAGCTTGAATTGAGTTTTTCTATTATATGGGCATGTATTGGATCATCTACTGGCTTCATGGCTTCATATTAGTATTGAGTACATTGGACGCTTGCTTTTCCATTCTTGTGATACATTGTGAAGGAGAATATGCTTCAGCTCAAGTCTTCATTTTTTTTTTTTTTTGAGGCAGTCTTACTATGTAACCCTTGGTAGAGTGCCTTTGTGTCACAGCTCACAGCAACCTCAAACTCTTGCCTCAGCCTCCCAAATAGCTGGGACAGCAGGTGCCCGCCACAATGCCTGGCTATTTTTTTGTTGCAGTTGCCGATGTTTAGCAGGCCTGGTCCAGATTTGAACCCTCTAGTCTCTGTGTGTATGGCTGTTGCCCCCAACCACTTAGCTACAAGTGCTGAGCCAAGACTTCATCTTTTTTTATGGCCAAATAGTATTCCATGGTATACATATACCACAGTTTGTTAATTGCTAATCCATTCCTGGGTTGGTGGGCCTTTAGGTTGTTTTCACATCTTGGTAATTGTAAATTGAGCTGCGATAAACAATCTAGTGCAAATGTCTTTATGATAAAAGGAATTTTTTTCTTCTGGGTAGATACCTAGTAATGGGGTTGTGGGATCAAATGGGAGAGCTAACTGGAGTTCTTTGGATTCTCTTTTCAAAGAGGCTATACTAGTTTCTAATCCCGCCAGTGGTATAAAAGTGTTCCCTTCTCTCTACATCCACACTAGCACCTACAACTTTGGGACTTTGTGTTATAGGCTATTCTCACTGGGGATAGGTGATATCTCAGGGTGGTTTTGATTTGCATTTCTCTGATGATTAGGGATAATGAGCATTTTTTCATGTTTGTTAGCCATTCCTGCGTCTTCCTTAGAGAAAGTTCTGTTCCTGTCTCTTGCTCAGTGATAGATAGGATTATTTGCCTTTTTTTGTTGATTAATTTGATTTCTTTATAGATTCTAGTTATCAGTGCTGTCAGATTCATAATGTGCAAATATCTTTTCCCATTCTGAAGTTTGTCTATTTGCTTTAATTATTGTGTTCTTACCTGTGCAGAAGCTTTTCAGTTTAATTAAGTCTCATTTGTTTATTTTTGTTGTTGCAATTGCCATTGGAGTCGTCTTCATAAAATATTTCCCCAGGCCGACATCCTCAAGAGTTTTTCCCACACTTTCTTCTAGGATTTTTATCATTTCTTGTCTTAGATTCAAATCTTTTATTCATCTTGAATCAATTTTTGTAAATGCTGAAAAGTGTTGTTTCAGTTTTAGTTTTTTACATGTGGCCATCCAGTTCTGTGTACTATCTTCTCGGTAGATTCAGAAAAAGCATTTGATAAAATTCAGCATCTTTTTCTGACGAAAACATGAAAATAGGCACAGGTGACACATTTCTTAAACTGATTGAAGCCATCTAGATAAACCCACAGCTAACATAATACTGGGTGGAGTAAAAATAAAAGCTTTTCCGCTTAGAACTAGAAGCAGATAAGGATATCCTCTGTCACCACTACTATATAACATGGTGCTGAAAGTTCTAGCCATTGCAATCAGGCAAGAGAAGGATATTAAGGGCATCCAAATGGGGGCAGAGGAGGTCAGACCCTCACTGTTTGCTGATGATATGATCTTATACTTAGAAAATGCCAGAGACTCAACCACAAGACTCCTGGAAGTGATTATGAAATATAGTAACATCTCAGAGTATGAGTATAAAACCACTGTCCAAAGATCAGTAGCCTTTGTATATGTGAGTAACAGCCAAGTTGATAAGCAGATCAAGGACATAAACCATTCGCATTATCTTCAAAGAAAATGAAATGCTTAGGAATTTACCTACCAAAAGAAGTGAAGGAATGCTCTACAAAGAGAATTATGAAATCCTAAGAAAAGAAATAGGCAAAGACATTAACAAATGAAAGAACATACCATGCTCTTGGCTGGGAAGAATCAACATTGTTAAAATGTCTATTCTACCCAAAGCAATCTATATAGATTCAATGCACTCCTCATTAAAATGCTAACATTGTACTTTGAAGAACTGGAAAAAATAGTTCTTTGTTTTGTATGGAACCAGAAAAAACTCTGTATAGCCATGGAAATTCTTAGCAATAAAAATGAAGCCAAAGACCTCACTCTACAAGACTTTAGGTTTGTCCACAGTGATTGCCTTGTGATTTTAAACAGCAGTTTCCTGATTACTAGTGAGGTTGAAGATATTTTCATGTTCTAATTTTCCATTTCCATATCTTCTTTAGAGAAGTATATTTTCATGTCTCTTGCCTATTTTCTCTTTTTCTGTTTGTTTTATTTTGCATTGGTTTGATTTTTCCTTGTTAAATGGTTTGAGTTTTTGTTGTTGTTGTTGTTACATTTTGGACTTTGCAGACATGAGCCCTTAGTCATTGTCTTATTATTATTTTTACTGCTATAACATAATGCTCTAGACTGGGCAATTTATTTATACAAGGATTTTTTTCTTAAGATTCTGAGGGTTGGCAAGTTTAATATTGAGGTGCTAGCACATAGTAAGGGCTTTCTTGCTGCTTCAAAATACGGTGGGAGGCATAACATGGCAGAAGGGCAAAGAGGTGAGAAAAAGAACAAGAGGAGGTGTAGTCAGTTGTGAGATTAGACCTGCATAGTCCCTTCATGAATGTGGAGCCCTCATGACCTGCACATCTCTTAAAGGTCTCATCTCCACAACCATCCCAATAAGAATTAAATTTCCATGTGAGCTTTCTAAGGGAAAACATTCAAATCACAGCAATTTGTTATATATTTTTGCACAAACCTTCCCAGACTCTTGTGACTTTTCTAAATAAATACTTTATTCTCTCTTTTGTATAAGTTTAATAGATGTATATTTACAGATTATTGGTATCTTTTGATGAACAGGAATTCTTAATTTGAGTGAAGCCCATTAATAACTGATCTTATGGTGTCATATATAAAAAGTTTTTTCCTTTCTAAAGTTCATGAAGATACTTTTCTACAATTTCTCTTAGGAGTTTTTGTTGTTTTAGAGGCTTTTTGTTATTATCCTTTTGGCTTTCATATTTATATGTATAATTCACCTAGAATTGATTTTGTGTGAAGTTTTGGGAAATATCAAGTGATGGTTATTTTATTTTTCAAGAGTAATAAAAGTTTTTTTAGTGTAATATCTGCATGCCTGCCAAACTATATCACGTTCACATATTGTATTATCCACTATATTTATACCCAAAAGTACATTTCAGTTATTTAATGAGTGGATTATATGAAAAAATGGATAAGCTATGGAGATTTTTTTAATATTTAACACACATTAGTTATAGAACCTGTAGCAGGAAGGGCTATGAGAAGTCCTTGCCCCTAACCCCAGGTTTCCCATCATCATCTATTCTCCTAAGACAGATAACTTTTAATGGCTTTTATTTCAGGTTGTCACACCTGTTTTAATATTCTGCTTGTATTTCTCTTCTTCAGTTGATTAAAATAGATAAACATTCTGGACTACGAATAAGGTGTAAATATTTTCTGTAAGGATATTCTTAAGCTAAGCAAAGTAGATGAATCATCTGCTTGGCTATAGCTCGGCACTTGTCCTATTTGGCATAGAGTGATGAGTTAGCTACCTGTGACTGTCTGAAACCTGGCTGTTTGTGATACTCTAAATTAGGTTTCAGTTTTTTTCCTTACTAAATTAGGTGGCCTTTGTAAATTAGGAACTCGAAGCACAGAGATAGTCTCAGGCCAATGGCTTCCTGCTGATTTCCTTCAACAATTTGTTCATTAGGATCTGATGATGAAGGTTGGTGGCTATGAATTAGAAGGATATAGATTTTTTTTCTTTGGCTTTGGTTTTAATGCTTATAATCTTGCAGGCATAATGGGGACTGAAGACCCCATTCTTGGCAAGAGAAAACACACCCAGAAAAAGGGAGAAATTAAAAAGTAAGCTGAGTAAGTTGGAACAAAGGAAAGTCAACTAGTTTACCTTTAAACTAGCTGCTGCTAAATTTCTTATCTGAGAAGTTTCCTGCTTTTCCTATAACTCTGGCCTATTGGGGGTATAGCTTAGTAACATCCCTGTTAGGTCTGTAAACACTCTGAAGGAATAATGGCCACAGAAGATGCTGTGGAAAGGCCTGGCAAGCTACATTAACTAGGCCATTTCCTGCCCAGTTAACAGTCAAAGCAAATACTCATTGTGGAGATTTGTATTTGCTTGGGGCAGAGATCAAGGGAATAACTTGATGCCTGAAATGTGGGTAGGAGGCTTCTATCCCTTATCATAGAGGAAGACCTTCTATGGTGGTGATGAGAGGAAAATTCCTCTCTCCCACCAATTCTTCAGAGGAGATTGAGGCTTGTGGTATTTTACTGTACAGTGAACTAGCAGAGTTTAACATCTCCCTAGGATAGGGTGACCAGATTCTAACATCTGTAAGGCGGGACAACATGGCTGGGGGGCGGGGCAGGGGACGGCGCAGGGCAGGGCCTGACAACAAGGCAAACTTTGATAAGCAGTTCTCCATAATCACTTCTCAGCAATTATTTATTACAGTTAACATTATAAAATTAACAAAAATAATATAAAACTCATATTCTGGCGAAATAGCCATATAGCGGCCGAAAACCGTATATTCCCTTCTTGTTCTGTCCAGCCCGTTCATGCATTCTTTCCAAAAATCAGGACTTTTTTAAAACGCCACAGGACGTGGGACAAATTGTTGAAAAGCGGGACTGTCCCGCCAAAATCGGGACGTCTGGTCACCCTACCCTAGGAATATGTATATGTGACCTCAGACAGGAGGCTGCCCCCCACCTGCTCAGGTTCTGGATTTCTCAAGACTGCTCAGACCCTTAAAGTTAATGATTATAGAAACAATAGGAGCTGATACGTTCACACAGAGAAACTGCTGGTGTCTTTGTTCTCTTCCTCATCTTACCCTCTTGGCTAATGAGCAAACAGCCTTCAGTAAAAGCCGAGTGGAACAGACACTTGGGGCCACTGTCAGAACCCCACAAATGGTGGTCCCCTGGGTTCCCACCTTTGAAAGTTCTATCCTGTATGTCTTGTCTCTTTCTTTCTTATCATTTCTAACTTCATATTTCTTCAGTTGGTCACCGCCGGATCCACAGGTCTTAAAGGACCCTACCCCAGGTGTGTGTCACTTCGGGCCTTCCTCTAGCTGCCGATTTGCATCCCTGAGTGTGTGCCGAAACTCAGATGGTCTACCTAAGACCTCCTGAGCACCAACCCGTGCAGTCCCCTTTATGCTCTGACAAGATAAAAGAAACTATCATGAACCAAGAGAAACTCGCCAAACTGCAGGCACAAGTGTACATTGATGGGAAAGGAACTGCTCGCAGAAAGAAGGTGCTTCACAGAACAGCTGCAGCAGATGATAAAAAACTTCAGTTCTCCTTAAAGAAGTTAGGGGTAAACAATATCTCTGGTATTGAAGAGATGAATATTTTTACAAACCAAGAAACAATGATCTACTTAAAGAACCCTGAAGTTCAGGCATCTCTGGCAGCAAACACTTTCACCATTACAGGCCATGCTGAGACTAAGCAGCTGACAGAAATGCTACCCAGCATCTTAAACCAGCTCGGTGCAGACAGTCTGACTAGCTGGAGGAGGCTGGCTGAAGCTCTGCCTGCACAATCTGTGGATGGAAAGAACCACTTGCTCCTGGAGAGGATGATGATGGTGAAGTTCCAGATCTTGTGGAGAGTTTTGATGAGGCTTCTGGGAATGAGGCAGACTGAATTGAGTCAATTTCTGAAGATGAAACTGAAGAAGTTACTGTGAGCTGCCATTTTATATTATGATTGCTTTTTAAAATTGTTTTTGTTTATGGATCTAATAAAATCTAGATCTCTAATATTTTTAAGCCCCCTCCCCACCAAAAGGACCCTACCTCCCTGGGTGAGACCCTGGCATAATGTAACTCTGAAGAAAAATCAAAATAAAAATTTCCCAAAGCATTATAGCAAATCAAAATCTTTCTACACTAATTTAGACATAGTCTCTTTTATGGCTGAGTAGAGTTCCATGGCATACATATACCACATTTTAGTAATTCATTCATGTATTGATGGGCACTAGGGTTGATTGCACTTCTTTGCAAGCATGAATTGTGCTGTAGTAAACATTTGAGTGTGTCTTTTAAATGAAATTACCATTTTTGTATGTTCACCTGAAAAACTTTGACTTTGTTGTCATAGCTTATATGACGGCTATCCAAAAAGTAGCCAATTGTGGATTTTTTTTTTCTCCCCATGTTACATAGCTGGATACGTTCCAGACAGACTTTATATAGTAAATGAAATATGTTAGGAGTTTTACAAATTAACTGGCCAAAAACTTTAAAAATATTCTTTTTGAAAAAAATACAAAATAAAAAGTGCTACCTTCAAAAATTTTCATCAAATGTTTGTACTCAGCAAATTTGTGGAACCATTAAACCAATACTCCTTTTTTACATTTGCCTAAAATATCTGTAGATTAAAGATGAAGAAAATTTCTTTTCTTTTCTTTTCTTTCTTTTTAAGACAGAGCCTATGTTGCCCTTGGTAGAATGCTATGGTGTAATAGCTCACAGCAACTTTAAATTCCTGGACTTAAGTGATTCTCTTGTCTCAGCCTCCCGAGTAGCTGGGACTATTGGTGCCTGCCACAATGCCCAGTTATTTTTTTAGAGATGGGGGTCTCACTCTGGCTCAGGCTGGTCTCGAACTCCTGAGCTCAAGCAAATCTGCCTATCTTGGCCCCAAAGTCTGGGATTACAAGTGTGAACCAACACACCCATCCAATTTATTTATTTTTTGAGACAAAGTCTCACTTTGTCACCCTAGGTAGAGTGCCGTGGCGTTATATCTCATAGCAACCTCAAACTCTTGGGCTCAAATGATTCTCTTGCCTCAGCCTCCCAAGTAGCTGGGACTACAGGTGCCTGCCACAATGCCTGGCTATCTTTTTGTTTTGTTTTGTTTTTGAGATGGGGTCTCACTCTTGCTCAGACTGGTCCCCAACCTGTGAGCTCAGACAATTCACCTGCCTCAACCTCCCAGAGTGCTAGGGTTACAGGTATGAGCCACACGCCTGGCCAAGAAAATGTCTTGATTGAAAATTTAGGTGGCAGGTGTGGTGGTAGTCCCATATAGTTGGGAGGCTGAGGCAGAAGTATGGCTTGAGCCCAAGAGTTTGACTACAGCCTAGGAAACCTTGTAAGACCCAATCTCAACAGAAAAAAAAAGAAGAAGGAATAACAGATATGTTGATAAAAATTGACAGTGTTCATAGAATCCTGATGTTTGCAAACGTTCAAGTCCTTGTCCTGTTGGTAGTTAGAGGTCAGGATCTATAAGGATATATATACTTTATATCTGGGATATTTTAAGCAGGAGTATTGCTCTGACTCTGGTGTGAAGCTTCCCTGTTACGTTCTATCAGTGGTCTTGTTACAACTCCAAATTAAATGGAAACTGCATCACAGACATTCCTCTCAGTCCTTAGGCCAAGGAGTGGCCACAAGTGGTACTGACTCGTGTTCCTAGGAAAGAGAGCCTTTAATTCAGCTTCCTGTTCTCTGGGACTTTAAAGCACAGCTAACAATGATAGCAGCGGCCAGGCGTCCTGTTTTCTTCCCTGCTGAGGAGGCAGGGTGGTTTGGACCCAACATCCTGTTGTGTGCGTGAAGCAATTAATGCAGAGTCTGTGGTCCAGGACAAGCCTTTGACAGTGTCCATCAGGTATGCATTGAAACAGCAGTGTACAGATGGAAGATTTATTGTTTTGGACAGAGAAAATTATGGGCCTTAGATTAAAGTAAAAGCTGAAAAGGAATATTCACGGCAGCAAATTTTTCCTTTCCTGGGGGTGTTTTTATATCAGTGGGAAGCAGCTGGTCATTGATGTGTTGGCACAAGGAGCTTTCTGGGATTTTTCCAAATATCACTTGAAAGCATACAGAATTAGATGATCCAAGTATTTTTTAAAAGTGATTAAAACTTAAATAGAGGAAATGAACACCAGAGTGGGATACATGGCATATCTTTGTCTGGATTGGGAAGAGTGCACCTATTTCAGAAATGCCAGTCCTTTGGAGGAAAGGAGGCTTTTGACTTTATTATTGAATTTTCCAGGAAATCTGCAGAGGGGTTTGGGTGTGGTGCTGAGGGCTGGGATTCAGGGCCTGTCTTCCCACAAGATGTATCTTTGGGTGCATCGTACATACTACGTATCTCACTGTCAGCGTTCGAAAAGAACCTTAAAATAAGACCATCTCTGTCTATGTAGTAACTTTTAGTGTTTTCGAGGCACTTCCACTTATTTTTGTCTCTTTTTTTTGAGGGGGGGGCTAGGGATTTGGGGCAGATGCGTGCAATTGCTTTTTTTTTGTTTGTTTGTTTTTGAGATAAGAGTCACCCCTGGGCCCTGAGCACAGTGCAGTAATATTATCACAGCTCACTGCAACCTCAGATTCCTGGGCTGGAGGCATCCTGCTGCCTCAATCTCCTGAGTTTCTGGGACTACAGGCATGTGCCATGATGCCAGCTGGGTTTTTAAATTTTTTTTTTTTGTGGAAATGGGGTCTTGCTCTTGCTCAGACAAGTCTTGAACTTCTGAGCTCAAACAGTTCTCTCACAGTGCTAGGACTACAGATGTGAGTCAGGACGCCCGGGTATTTTTGTCTCTTTGAGGATCATGTGACATGGTGTTACATTATTGTAATATGACATTGTAGAACATAAACCTAGATCCTCTGCATTTTTTAATTTCCAGGATCTTTTTGAATATTCATTCCAAAAAAGTATTATGAAATCATGAAGATGTTTAAATAGGTGACCAGTGAGATTTTATTTTCACTTTGAATTACTAATTATTTTTGTCTGACATGTTTTACTCCATGGCAGTTATTTTTCTGTCTAAAGTTTGAACTGTCAGGTTGGCACCTACATCCTTTGCTGTGGTCATCGTGATCCTTGATAGGATCTTCTATTTTCTTATTCTGGCACAGAATAAAGTGTCATTGTATGTATCTCTCACTACACACTGGGATTTGCCTTTGTTAGGGAGTGGTTTTGTGAGAAATCATAATATATTTGGAAACCACTGATGGACGGGAGGTGATGAAAGAAATTCTGACTTGAATCTAAGTAGGTATTTCAGAAAGAGACAACTAAGCAAATGTGAAGTACAAATATACATGGTTTTGTTTTCAAAAAAGGTCAGCATCAAAGGAAGATGTGAGTGAGTACTTACATGTAAAAGACCCACTGCACACTTGGGTTTCAGTGCACCACGTGTAAGGGAAAGTAGGGGGCTGTGTTGGACACTACAGAAGGGCTTCAGTGTCCAAGCTCCAGTAAGAAAGTAATTATTATTCTAAGAGATCTGCAAATCAAAGTAGAAAGGCAATAAATAAATAAGGATATGCTAGGATTCAAAGTTTACCACCTACAAATTATCTAACAGAATTGCTGGAATAATGTGCTGGTTATGCAAAACTGAAAACAAACTAAGCAGAATAAGTGGGGTATAATAAGTACAAATGCAGGTGGTGCCTGTGGCACAGTGGGTAGGGTACTGGCCCCATATACTGAGGGTGGCGGGTTCAAACCCGGCCCAGCCAAACTGCAACAAAAAAATACCTGAGTGTTGTGGTGGGTGCCTGTAGTCCCAGCTCCTCAGGAGGCTGAGCAAGAGATCACCTAAGCCCAAGAGCTGGAGGTTGCTGTGAGTTGTGATGCCAAGGCACTCTATCGAGGGTGACAAAGTGAGACTCTGCCTCTAAAAAAAAAAAATGGTAAGAGTATAGAAAATTTGACGTTAAGCCTCATTAAGTGTCAGTTATCACTTAATCTGTAACCCAGATTTTAGACTTCATTCTAAAAACAGTCCTGGAGGGGTGAAGGTAGTGTGTTTCAGAGGTAGGAAAGCAGGGAATATACATTCTAATATCTTGAGAGTGTCTCTGTATCAGCTCTCTGTATACACACATATATTAACACCAGTTTTTCATATACTATATATATACACACACAAACACCAATTTTATGTAAATATATAGACATATTTGTGGGCTGATTTGTGAAGACATAGATAAACCAAGTTATGTATTTTCAAAAATAGATAACTACTTTAAGAATAGAAATAAGATTAAAAATTTCAACCCTTAAAGAGGAATCATGGAACAAAGAAAATTGGGCAATCCAGTGGAATTAAAAGTGGTTTTAGAAAACACAACAGGAGACTGGTAAACAGGTAACACATTATGATGACAGAAACAGGTTGCTCAATCTTATCTATAATCACCATGTCATGAAATGGAATCCAGATTTCATTTATAAAGCCAGCTATATGCCAGTTTTAGGAGATAGACTTCAATCACAAATACTCAGACAAAAATAAATAGATAAGCAGGAAGATGGGGAGAAGCTACAGCAGGCAGGTGTGAACGGTGGGCACAGTGCTGCATCTCACTCCCAGGAGGAAAGCCACTTGCCAGAGGCATGAAGGGAGGGAGGGGCCTAACTGAGGCATGAAGAGAGGGAGGGGCCTAACTGAGGCATGAAGGGAAGGAGGGGCCTGCCAGAGGCATGAAGGGAGGGAGGGGCCTAAGTGAAGCATGAAGGGAGGGAGGGGCCTGACTGAGGCATGAAGAGAGGGAGGGGCCTAAGTGAGGCATGAAGAGAGGGAGGGACCTGCCAGAGGCATGAAGAGAGGGAGG
>NW_003852589.1:2550319-2551648 GCF_000181295.1 Otolemur garnettii
GAAGAGAGGGAGGGGCCTGACTGAGGCATGAAGAGAGGGAGGGGCCTGACTGAGGCATGAAGAGAGGGAGGGACCTGCCAGAGGCATGAAGGGAGGGAGGGGCCTGACTGAGGCATCACAGTGCAGGGTGCACACACATCAAGTGTTGATGGGTCGAGCTACCTGCCGGTGGCACCCTGGGCTGGGGTGGATGAGATGCATGGCCGCAGTGGCTGACACCCAGGCCTGACTCTGTGGCAGGTGTGACGTCTCATTCAGTTCATGTGGCAGCTGTGTCCTGTGTGTTGTCATCATTCTCTTCATTTTGTTGACTGGATACCAGAGGTGGCTTAGATTACTAATGGTTTATCAATAGTGAAGCCACCATGCACAGAGGGGCTCTGACAGCTCCCGAACGCTGTGGGCTCAGGAAGCCCCTGCAGTGAGTGGCCCTGAGCAGCCCCCCTGCCCAGCCCTGCTCAGCCCTGGGGGGAAGCCAGGCTTTGGTAACAGAAGAGTAGATTCTGTTTACAGACAGACTTCTGGATCACTAACCATCAGAAAGAACCTTTTTCACTCCCCTGGTACTCAAACACTTGGCTTAGTTATGTGTTGCTTCTAGGAAAATTCAGAGAGAAATAAAAGGTTTGGAATTGTAGGAACACGTTTAAAAATGAGATGAACCCCTCAGTAATTGTGTGAGCTCAGGAAAGCTCTTATGCCTCTTACATCCTACTCTTTAAAATAATAGTATATTATACTATAGTAAGGTCCCACTACCCTTGTGATTGGATATACTTTTAAAAAGACATATTAATATTATTCTTGCCTGTCATTTAAAAACTGAGACAGCCACATTTCCATTTCTTTTTTCTTCTTCTTCTTTTTATTATTATTATTATTTTTTTTATTGAATAGTAACTATGTACATCAGTGCACTTATGGGGTATAGTGTGGGGTTTTCACACACAATCTGAAACACTTCCATCAAACTGGTTAACATAGCCTTTATGTCATTTTCTTAGTTATTATTTTAAAACGTTCACATTCTACTCTTAGAAAGATTCACTTGTACCCTTGTAAGATAAACCTCAGAAATGATCCCTCCAATTCCCCTCCCTCCACCCTCTCCATATTCTTAGGCTGTTATTAGATTATAGCTTTCATATAAAAAGTATAAATTAGTTTCATAATAGGTGTGTGTACATTGGATACTTTTTCTTCCATTCCTGTGATACTTTGTTAAGAAGAACATTTTCCACCTCCATCCATGTGAACATGAAGGACGTAAAGTCTCCATCTTTCTTTATGGCTGCATAGTATTCCATGCTGTACATATACCACAGTTTG
>NW_003852589.1:2552730-2565586 GCF_000181295.1 Otolemur garnettii
AAGCCAAAACTGGTGTGTGTTTTATTTCCACACTTGCCTTTTGTCAACAGTTCTCTGATGTCAACCAACTATAAGCCAACTCAGTCCTTACACTACCTGGAGGTAGCATCAGGTCCTACAGGATAAAGGGCAAAGTCCCCAACAACACTGCCCTAACTTCAGATGCCAGGTATGAGTGGGGCCCTCAGGCTCCTCCGCTAGGCTATCTACAAATTCCTGGTTTCCTAAAACTTCCTCAGCTTCGATTATTTGGTAGAACACACAACTTAGGAAAGTACTATACTGACCCACGTCACTTTATGACCAGGAAGTGTTCTGAGAACTTTATCAGTATGTGATTTTATCACTGTGAGAACATCAAAGGGTACACTTACAGCTAGATGATATAACCCACTATGTATCTAGACTGTGTGGTATTCCCTCTGCTCCTGGGCTTCAAGCCTGCACACCGTGTTACTGTGCTGAAATCTGTAGGCATCTGTAACATAATAGTAAGTTATCTGTGTATCTAAACATAGCAAAACATAGAAAAGGTACAGTAAAAATATGGTATTTAAGATTTAAAAAACAACAACACACACACTACCCCTGTACAGGGCACTTATTCTGAATGGAGCACGAGGGATTGGAAGTTGCTCTGGGTAAGTCAACTGATTGAGAAAGCCTAGGGCCTTACTGCCTTACTCGCACTCCTGTAAACTTCATAAATACTGTACACTTAGGATAAACTAAATTTATTAAAAAATAATCATGCTGGGACATTAAGAAATGACATCACTAGGCAATAGGAATTCGTAAGCTCTGTTATATCTCCACAGTCTTATTTGTGGTTCACTGTTGATTGAAAAGGCATTTTGCAGTGGGTGACTGTACCTGTATGATTATTACCATTTTATCACAAAAGATACAGGTGAGCATCAGGTGAAAAGGTGTACAGACCCAGATCTAGAAAGCCCTCTGCATGTGGTGGCACCACCCTCCAGGTACATTGGAATGTTTACCAACCAGATAGCTTCCTCAATCCCTGTTGTCCAGAGATTTTGTTGGATATTCATTTTGTAGGCATGATTGATTAAATTACTGGCTGTAGGATGGAAGTCAGTTTCTAGCAACCCTCCCATCCTTGGAGGGTAAGCAGAATGTTCCAGCTCTCTCATCACTTGGTGGTTCTCTCTGGCAGCCAGCCTTCATCCTGAAACTATTCAGGACACCCCTGCCTAAAGTCACTTTATTAACAAGGAATTCCTGTCACTTAGAAAATTTCAAGGATATATATTTTTTTAATCTCTGTCCAGAACCAGGGACAAAACCAAATGTCTACTTTTTACTATACATCAATTATCAACTAGAAAATTCCACTTGCCATTCTCCATTCATGGATCCAGGGCTTGGTCTGTGTTCTCATTTTGGCTGCTAGTGTCTTTCAGTAGTAGTTTGGGAAATGGAGCCTGGGATATATTTTGTGAGGTCTTACTTGGCTTTATTTTTACCTTTATATTTGATGGGTAGTTTGGCTATGAATAAGTTGAATAATTTTTCTCAGAATTTTGTTCTTTTTTTTCTTCTGATGTTGGTCTTGCTGTCTGAATATTTCTGGTTAATGACATTTAGGTATCTGGTTCCTTTTGAAACATTTTATTTTTTTATTTTTATTTTATTTTTTCCAGTTTTTGGCCAGGGTCAAGTTTGAATCCACCACCTCCGGTATATGGGGCCAGTGCCCTACTTCTTTGAGTCACAGGCACTGCTCCTTTTGAAAATTTTTTTTCCATCACTGCTATAGTTCCTTTATGTCTCTTCAGATTTCTCCTTTACTTTCTTATTTTTCCTCTACTCCTTGTATTGTGGTTCCTCAAAATCCCTTTATTATTTGTTTATTTCAGTCTCTGTTTTCATAGTGGAATCTTTCTCAAAGTGATAGGTATCTCTGATGGAAGCTCTGTGTGTGTGCGTGTCTGTGTATCTGTTCCCAGTTTGGTGGTGGTGGTGGTAGGCTGTATTTCATTGTACTAAGATCTGGGTGTGAAGGTATTCTGGACACCTTAGCTTGATTTGGCCTTTTCTTTTGGACGGATCATATTTTCCAGAGAATATTTTCCAGTATGATACATGGGCAATGTAAGCCTGGCAATCAGAGTTCTGGTTGGGGGGAGGATTTGGGGGTCAGACACTTACCCCCATTGCTACTTTCAGTACACTACCACTGCTCTAGCTGTATCTGTGTTCTACAGAGTCCTTTGGTTTGCCTTCTGCAGGGAATAAAATTCTGATAACTGCCAGGGAAAGGGTGAGCAGCTTTATTTGTGCACATGAAAATATTTGAGCATTTAATTAATGCTTCTAAAGACTGTATTTCAGTCATGCTGTTTTAGCCCCATCTACACTTCTTCTGTCTCAGTTACCTGTTGTGTCTGATTCATAGGCTTTGCCTCTATTTTCTCTGTGTTTAATTAGATTTGCACTTTGCAGAATCTGCCAAGTCATCATCCGTTGTCCATTTATTTTTCAGATCTCAAATGGTCAATATTATCTCCTCATGTTTTTTTGTAAGTGTGGATTTATGCCTTAACATGTTTCTTTATCATTTTTATGAAGCTTGGGAGGAAGAGGAGGAAAAATTTGGTTCAAGTCAAATTTTTAATAGGCACCCCCTGAATAGTGATTCTTAATCATAAACATGCAAAATAAACCCATGAAGAACTTCTCAAATATGAGTAGAGTACTTGAGGGACATAAGTGAAAATGGTAGAATAAGCACCTCTGAAAATTATTTCCCTCATAAAAGCAAAAAGAAAACTAACAAAATTTGCCAGAAGCAACTTTTTTTTACAGGTTTTGTAATAAAAGGCTTACAATAATATGGGGAGAATTTATTTTTTAAGAAATGGGCTATGTCTCATTAAAAACAATACTCTGTGACATTTTAACCTGTGATATTTCCCTCCCCCACCCTCAACTCTCTGGTAGCCTTGAAAACCAATAGTCTGTGATTATGGGGAAAGCTGTTAGCAGATTATAGTCACCCAAGTGGAGAAGACAGGCTTAGCACTCCTTTGGAGTATTATTATCAGCGAATTGTCAGTATTTGATCTTTCTGGTGATTTAGTAGACAACTCCACTTGCCTTTATCTTTATTTGACCTAATTCAGAGCTTTCGTAATCCAGAAGGCCCTTTTCCTGTGTGTGTTAGTTGAAAATTTAAAAGTAATAACTTAACTTTGTGGCTGTTTGAGGCAGTTGGTATCAGTTGGAATAGACAATAAACCAATAAAAACTGATTACTGGGAAAGGCTTGGGAATTTGATATCCACAAGTTCTTTAGAGTCATATGTCAGGCTGGGTACATGCTCAGAAAAAATCTGAGAAGACCTTAACTTTCCATCTCTGACTGACTTTGAGGCTGTGTATAGGAAGAAGCAAATGCCAAGCAGAGTTGTCAATTGCTTGGCTGTTGTTGAAATTATGCCCCAACACACACACAGCCCATTGGCAAACACTGAGACATTTATTCATTCCAGGCATTAGAGAATATCCCTGATACGTTAACAACTGACAACTAAGCTAACAAAACAGAGACTTTATGATCACATACAGTGAATAATATAGATTATACAGAATTAGTTCAGAAAAGTTACTGAAAAAAACAAATGGCAGCAAGAACAACAAATTGAGGGAGGTATGCTTTCTAGAGTTGTCATGTTATATTGTTTAAAATGTCCATTTTCCAACAAAAATACATAATACATTCAATGAGAGATAAGCATATGGCCCGTACACAGAGGACCTCCTCCATCAATAGAACTACTCTAAGGAAACCCAGATGTTGGATTTACTAGACAAGGACTTTAATCCATCTTTTTAATGTATGTTCAGTGAAGTAAAGGAAACCCTGTCTATAAAGAACTAAAGAAAATTAAAAGAATATCTTACCATGATAAGAATATTAATAAAGTTGTATAAATTCAAAAGAACCAAATATATATCAAATAAAAAATTCCAATATGAAAATGAAAAATTCACTACAGAATCTCAACAGCAGATTTGAGCAGGTAGAAGAAAGAGAAACAAGGACCTTGAAGATAGGTCAACTAATTTTATTCCATCTAAAGAACTGAGAAAAGAAAAAGTTAAAAAAATGAACTGCGTGTCAGTGACCCGTGAGGTAACAAGATGCCAACACATGCAAAGTGGATGTCCTGAAAGGAGAGTGGAGAGGAATAGGAAGATAGAATACTTGATGATGTGATGGTTGGAAACTTCCCAAATTGAACCAAAAACATTGACAGCATTCAAAAATCCTAATGAACTGAATAAATCAAAGGAAAAATCAAAGAGATTCACACTTAGGTACATCATGACCAAACTATGAAAAGACAGAGGATCTTGAAAGTAGTAGGATAGAACTGATTCATCAGGCGCAAAGCAGCCTCTGTCAGATGAACAGCTGATTTCTCAACAGAAACTATGGAGGACAGATGGCAGCGGGGTGACATTTTCAAAGTGCTGAAGGAAAAGACTTTCAACCAAGAATTTTATTTTTTTTAAATAAAAATTTTATTTTTATTTATTCAATTATTTTATTTCTTCACGTTCATTGAGGGTACAAAGAATTAGATTACACCGATTGTATGTTAGGTAAAGTCCCTCTTATAGTTGTGTCCTGCCCCCAAGTGGTGTGCCATACACTGTAACCGCCATCCCTCTTTCTCCTCCCCGGTCCCTTCTCCCTTATTTCCTTGATCATCAGGAAAATGCAAATAAAAACTACCCTGAGATATCATCTAACTCCAGTGAGAATGGCCCACATCACAAAGTCTCAAAGCTGCAGATGCTGGTGTGGATGTGGAGAGAAGGGAACACTTTTACCATGCTGGTGGGACTGCAAACTAACACAACCTTTTTGGAAATATGGAGAATTCTCAAAGAACTCAAATTAGACCTCCCATTTGATCCTGCAATCCCATTAGTAGGCATCTACCCAGAAGAAAAAAATCATCTTCTCATAAGGAGTTTGCACTAGACTGTTTATTGCAGCTCAATTTACAATCACAAAAATGTGGAAACAACATAAACACCCACCAACCCAGGAATGGATTAACAAGCTGTGGTGTGTGTATACCATGGAATACTATTTAGACATTAAAAAAGATGGAGACTTTGCATCTTTTAGTAACCCAGATAGCGTTGGAACACATTCTTCTTAGTAAAGTATCACAAGAAAGTAGAAGCAAGAATCCAGTGTACTCATTTCTAATATGAGGCCAGTAGATGATCTAATTAATATATTACTCTCAACCAAGAATTTTAAATTAGCAAAATTGTCCTGAAAAGCTGAAGGAGAAATTAGTACATTCTTTGATTTTAACAAAGCAGTGAGAATTCAGTTGAATTCAACTGGAAAACCAGTTCCACATACTAAAGCAAGTCCTTTAGGTGAAATAAAAGGAAAGTAGACAGTAATTTGAATCCATAAAGAGAGAATGAGTACCAGTAAGCCACTACCTAGGTAGATATAGTAGACAGTATAAATATATTTTGGGTTCATAACTTTTTTTCTCTCCTCTGATTTGAGAAACAACTTCATGAAGCAATAATTACAAAAACACATTGATGTGCATACAGTGTATAAGGATGTAATTTTTATGACAGTAATAACAGGGAGGAAATAGTTACAGAGTGGCAAAGATTTTTTACACTGTTAATTTAAGTTACCATCAATTCAAATAAGATGGTTACAAGTCAAGATGTTGATTGTAATCCCCAGGGCAAATAGTTAAGAAAAAGGAAGTGAGATGACAAAGAAATGGTACACTAGACCATGCCTACATAAGAAATTAGAAGATGGTGAGAGAAGGATTGGGGAAGTGTGTAAGCAGTATAGGAAATAAATATCAAAGTGGCAGGTGTAAATCCTATGGCAGATTATATGATACGTTAGACCAGCGGTTCTCAACCTGTGGGTTGCAACCCACAGGAACTATATTGAAGGGCTGCAGCATTAGGAAGGTTGAGAACCACGAAAGATTAACAGAATGGCTAGAAACAATCAGATATTTATGTCTACAAGAGACACATTTTAGATTCAAAGTTGCAAATAGGTTGAAAATAAACAGATACGAAAGATAGCATGCAAATAGTAGCTCAGGTGAAGCCAGAGTGGCTATATCAATATCAGAGGAAACAGACTTTAAAGTTGATAGTACTTTCTTAAAAGGACGTTAAATTAAAACCTTAATTAGTTAAGGAGATATTATAATGATACTTTTTTCATTTTTGAGACAGGGTCTCACTGTGTTGCCCAGGCTAGAATGCCCTGGAGTCAGCCTAATTCACAGCCAGCCTCCCAGCTGGTCAGCTCAAGTGACTCTCTGCCTCAGACTCCCAGAGCACCAGGATTTCAGACATGAGCCACTGCATCCGGCTCTGAAGATGTGATAACTGAAACATATGTCCCCATCACTGAGCCCCTCAGTACATGAAACAAAAGGTGACAGAATTAAAAGCTACTCATAAAAAAATTCAGCAAAAATACTTAAAGTCTTTAGTATCTTCCTTCCAATAATAATAGAAAAATGAGAGAGACTTGGGACCAACAAGTAAATAGAACACATGTGTTCCTTCATCTCATATCTAATTAACACCTTTTTTGTAATACCTTTGTTCTCACATATAATGTAAACAACAAACACATAAAGCAATAATTAAATCTGATCTACATTAGAATGAACAATTAACAACCATTAGACTTAAGTTAGAATTAATAGACACATCTAGAGGATACTCCCCAGGAACTGAAAATACGTCCCACAGAATGTGACATGAGACAGGTAATCATGTGTCTGCTAAGGGTCTGGTATCTGGACTACATAATGGGGGACCTCTTACACTCAGCAACAAAAATGCAACTCAGTTTATAAAAGGGCAGATGATTCATAGAACGCCAAGACACTGAATTCTGTATTTCAAAAAGATGAATTTTATCATACATGAATTATATCTCAATTTTTAAGAGTATGAATGCCAAGTTCTAACCTTGTTTCATCCTGAATTATTTAGTGTGAAAAAAGATCCAGGTATCACCTTTAAAGAAAGTTTCTTGAGTCAGTCCGATGTGCATAGTGTGTTATTAAAAACACAGATTCTGGCTTGGCGCCTGTGGCTCAAGTGGCAAAGGCATCAGCCACATATACCTAAGATGGTGGGTTCGAATCCGCCCCAGGCCCGCCAAACAACAATGATGGCTACAACCAAAAAAATAGCCAGGCGTTGTGGCGGGCACCTGTGGTCCCAACTACTTGAGAGACTGAGGCAGGAGACTCACTTGAGCCCAGGAGTTGGAGGTTGCTGTGAGCTGTGATGCCACAGCATTCTACCCAGGAGAATAGCTTGAGGCTCTGTCTCAAAAAAACAAACAAACAAACAAAAAACATAGATTCTGGGGCAGCACCTGTGGCTCAAAGGACTAGGGTGCTGTCCCCATATGCCAGAGTTGGCGAGTTCAAATCCAGACCTGGCCAAAATCTGCAAAAAAAAAAAAAAAAAAAAAAAAAAAGCACAGATTCTGAAAATCAGTGAAATACCTGAAGTGGAAACAATATGTGACTACTTAATTTAAAAGTTCCATATGTGCTATTTTTACAAGGATTTACCAATCATTTTTGGTTTCTATACTCCCCTCCCCAGATTATGAAGGTATTTAGCAGTTCTCATTTACTTTTTAAAATCTAGATTGGTGAAGTATTTGTATGTTTTTTTTTTTTAACTTCAGAAATTAAAGGGGCATACCACTGTTGTGTTACATGGAAGCTTTTCTTATACAATGCTTAAGTCAGGGCTGTTTGTGTGACCATCACCCAAGTAGTGTTCACTGTGCCTGGAAGGTAGGTTTTTATCCCTCTCCACCTCTCCTCTTGCCCATTCTTGATTTCCAATGACTTTTACTTCTCTCTGTGCCTGTGTGTGCCCATCTATTAGTTCCAGATTATTAGAGAGTACATGTGGTATCTGTTTTTGCATTCCTGAGATACTTCACTTAGGATAATGGTCTCCAATTCCATCCAAATTGCTACAAAAGGCATTATTTCATTCCTTTTATGGCTGAACAGTACTGCTTGTATACACAGCCCACATTTTGTCAACCCACTCATGAATTGATGGGCACTTGGGTTGATTGCACGTATTTGCAATTAGTGAATTTGACTGCAATAAATATTCGAGTACAGGTGTCTTTTTTGATAAAATGAATTAATAGATGTCTATTTAGAAATATTATGAATTTTTAAAAGACGTTTATTGAAACTGTAATTGACATGCATGTTATGTATATAAATTAGTAAGTTTAGGCACGCTTGCGCACTTATGAAACCATCACCACAATATAGATAATAAACATTTTCTTTTTTAAATTTTTCTTCTTCTTTTTTTTTTAGACAGAGTCTCATTATGTCACCCTCGGTAGAGTGCTGTGCTGTCACAGCTCACAGCAACCTCAAACTCTTGGACTTAAGCCATTCTCTTGCCTCACCCTCCCAACTAGCTGGGACTGCAGGTGCACGCAACAATGCCTGGCTATTTTTTACTGTAGTTGCCATTGTTGTTTAACTGGCCTGGGCAAGATTAGAACCCTCCAGGACTAGTGTACGTGTCTGGTGACGTAACCACTGTGCTGTGGGTGCTGAGCTGACAGTAAACATTTTCATAATTTGTGATAGGTTTCCCTTGCCCTTCCTCAGTTCCTCCCTTAACCCCCCTGATTTCTCCACCCCAAGGAAATCTTATTTAACACTAGAAATTAGTTTGTTCATTTTCCAATTGGATTTTTTAAATGTTGAATTTTAAGAGTTCTTATTGAGTCCTTTGTCCCATTTGTGGATTTTAAATATTTTCTCATCTGTAGAGTGGGTATTTCCCAACAAAATGTTTTTAATTTTCATCAAGTGCAAATTATTTTTTTCTTTTATGGATCCTATTTTTGGTGTCATGTCCATGAACTTTTTTCTAAACTCAAAGTCCTGAAGATTTTCTCCTATGTTTTCTTCAAAATATTTGTAGGTTTTCATTTTACTTTTAAATCTATGATTCATTTTGAATGTATCTTTCCGGAAGATGTGAGGTTTAGGTTGCTGCAGCCCCATTTGTTGAAAAGATTATCCTTTCCCCCTTGAATTTCTTTTGCACCTTTGTCAGAATCAGTTGGCTACAAGCCTGTGGGTCTGGTTCTGTGCTCTTCATTCTGTTCTGCTGATTTATGTGTTAATCCTTCCTCCAATACCACAGTCTAGATTACTGTAAATCTTCAAATCTGGAAGAACAATTCTTTATGTCTCTTCTTTTTAAAAATTGATTTAGCTGCTCTCATTCTTTTGTCTTTATAGGTTTTATAATAATCCTGGGTATGTTTATCCACAGATAGAATGACTTTGAAAGGAATTGCATTAAACCTGGATTTAATGCAATTTGAGAATTTGGAGAATGCTAACATACTGTTTCTGAACCATCTGGGTTTGTTTGCCTGCACAGAACAGAAAGCCAAACACTGAAGCACCAGGGTTTTGTGGAGAGAAGTTTATTACAAGGCTGCCAAGCAAAGAGACAAGAGTCAAGGTCAAATGTGTCTCCTGAGCTGGGGTTTGTGGCAGGTTTCGTAGTCAGAGGGTAACAGGTGTCACCTGACAGGGTCTGGAATTGTGTTGATGCCAAGTGGTGAGATCTGCCTGGTCCTGCCAGGGGTGGAGCCGGGCTGATCTGACTGGAGTCTGGATCCTGCCTGTGGTGTCCACTTCTTAATTCAATCCCTGTTGCTAGGTCTGTGCATGTAGGTTCTGCCTATGGACGTGTACTCAGTTCATCTGGGCATGCTCGGTTAGATGACCTTTAGCCTGAGGGTCCATGGGAGCTGAAAAACAACTCAAAACTTTGTTACATGAAAGTTGAACCAGATTGGTCTGTTGTGGTTACGATATTGTGTTATGTTTTCCAATTCATGAATGTGTTAGATCTTCTTTGATTTCTTCTTTTTTTTTTTTTTTTAGAGACAGTCTAACTTTGTCATCCTTTGTAGAGTGCTGTGATGTCACAGCTCACAGCAACCTCCAACTCCTGGGCTTAGGCAGTTCTCTTCCCTCAGTCTCCCAAGTAGCTGGGGCTACAGGCACCCACCACAACACCTGGTTATTTTTTTATTGCAGTTTGGCAGGGGCCAGGTTTGAACCCTCCACCCTCGGTATGTGGGGCCGGCACCCTACTCACTGAGCCACAGGCACTGCCCTCTCCTTTGATTTCTATTACTTGTTTTTGTAGTTTTCAGTGTGCAGTTGTACACTTTGACAGATTCATACCTACATCAGTCATCTCCTGTCTTCCCTTCCCGCTTTTCTCCTTTCCCTCTTTTATTCCTTCGTTTTTTCTTGTAAGCAGTTGTAAATGGTAAAAAGAAATGAAATAATTTCTCTTGCAACTTGGATGGTATCGGAGACCATTATCCTAAGTGAAGTATCTCAGGAAAGGAAAAGCAAACACCACAGTGCTCTTAGAATTGGGAGCTGATTCATGGGCACACCGGCAGGCACAAAGAGGTCGTAGGAGATGGAGAATGGGGGAAGGGAAGAGGGCAGAGGTAGAAACCTACCTGTCGGGTACAGTGAACACGATTTGGGCATTAGAAAAGGTAACCACATAACGGAAACATGTGTACTTGTCTTAATGTTTTGAAGTTAAGAAAATGGTGGTATGTATTTACTTTTGGTGTCTGCTTGTCCACTGCTGGCACATAGAAATAGAATGGATTTTGGTATATTAATTTTGTGTCCCCTGACCTTACTGACCTCATTTATTCTAAACGTTTGTGTTTTATTATATTTTCCTAGACTTTTTAGGATTTTCTGCGCAAATAGGTCTTCTGCAAAGTAACCACGGTTGTACTTCTTGCTTTTCCATCTGCAGGCCTTTCCTTTCCTTTTCTGGAACTTACTGCATGATAGAATTTGTAGAAGTCTGTTGAGCAAGAGTGGTGAGAACAAGACAGCTTCACCTTTTTCCTGTTTAACTACTGATGCTCTTACCACGAAGTTTAACTTTAGCTTTTTTGAGGATGTTCTTTATCAAGTTGAGGAAGTTAGCCCCTCTTCCTATTTTTTTCTGAGAGTTTTTTTTATAATGGATGGATTTTTAATTTTGTCAAATATTTTTCTGCAGAGATTTATGAGATTGTGTGATTTTTCTTCTTTTTCTGTTATGATTTTTAGAGATTGATTTTTCAAATATTAAACCAGTCTTGAATCTCTGCAGTAAACTGTTTTATCATGACACACAATTTTTAAAAATACATCACTCAGTTCCATTTGCTAACACTTTGTTAAGGATTTTTGTATTTGTATTCATGAGAGAGAGTCATCTATGTTTTTTTTCTTTGTATTTTTTCTCATTTTGTTATTGGAGTAATACTAACTTCATAAATGGATTGGGAGGATTTCTTTTTCTATATTGTGGAAGCAATGGTGTAGAATTGGTGTTAAAATACTGCTTTAAATGTTGGGTACAATTCAGTGAGATCATCTGGGCTTAGAAGCTTCATTTTGGAGAGTTTTAAAATCACAATTTCAGTGTCCTTAATAATTATAGGGCTTTAAAAATTATCTGTTTCATATTGGGTGAGTTGTTAGTTTGTCTCTTTTGATGAATTGATCCATTTCATCTAAAACATTGTTCAGCTTGTGGATGGCGAGCTCTTCATAGTACTTACTCTCTCTGGTATCTTGTGGTGTCTGCAGGACCTGTGTTTATATCCTCCATCTCATTCCTGTATGAGTTATTCGAATGCTTTCTCTTTTCTTTGCTAGTTGAGGTTTGTCAATTTTATTGGTCTTTTTAAAGAACCAATTCTTTTGTTTCATTGATTTTTCTCTATTGCTTATTTGTTTTTGGTTTTATTGATTTTTCTCCTACATGTCTTTTTCCCTTATTCTTTGTGGTTTGGGAATATTATAATTATTACTTTGTTCTTTTTGTTGGTTCTTCAAGTAGGAGCTTCAATTAGATTACTGATTTGAGACTTTTCCTCCTTTCTTATGTGTGTGTAGTACTAAATTTCCCTTTCAGCCCTGCCTTATTTCTGTCTGACAGATTTTTATATTGTATTGCCATTTTTAAAAATTTGATTTTTCTTAGGATCTTGCTCTGTTATCTGAGTTAGGGTTCAGCGGCACTATCTTACTAGCTCATGCAACCTCAAACTTCTTAGGCTCAGGCAGTCTTCCTCCCTCAGCCTTCCAACTGTCTGGGAAAATAGGCATATGCCAGTTAATTTTTTAAAAAACTTGGTGCAGAGCTGGGGACTTACTCTGTTCAGGCTGATCTTGAACTCCTGGCCTTAAGCTATTGTCTACACCTTGGCCTTCTCCAAGTGATAGGATTACAGGAATGAATCACTGTGCTTGGCTAAAAATATTAAAAACAAAAAAATTTCTTTTGACTTTTTCTCTTTGATCTACATATTATTTAGAAGTATATTACTCAATTTTTTAACCTTTGCATATTTTCCTGTTATCCTGTTATTAACTTCTAGTTTGATTCTACTGTGGTTGGAGAAGATACTTTGTTTGATTTCATTTATTTTAAATTTATTGAGCTTTTCTTCTGGACCAGATTATGGTATGATTTGGCATATGTTCCATGGGCACTGGAAAGGAGACTGTATCTGCTGTGGTTGTGTCTGGCGATGTGTGCGTGTCAGTCCCATGCTGTGGTTGCGTCTGGCGATGGGTGTGTGTCAGTCCCATGCTGTGGTTGTGTCTGGCGATGGGTGCGTGTCAGTCCCATGCTGTGGTTTTGTCTGGTGATGGGTGTGTGTCAGTCCCAT
>NW_003852589.1:2565694-2568505 GCF_000181295.1 Otolemur garnettii
GATGGGTGCGTGTCAGTCCCATGCTGTGGTTGTGTCTAGCGATGGGTGCGTGTCAGTCCCATGCTGTTTGGTGTCATCAAGTTCACCTCCACACGAGCTGACTTTCTATCTCTGTCCTTTCAGTTACCAAGAGATAAGTATGCAAATCTCCAGCTGTAATTGTGGATGTTTTTATTTCTCTTCTGCTTGTTGTTTTGAAGTTGTGTCACTGGTGCACATACATTTAGGACATATTTTGGTGGACTGATGCTTTTTTTTTTTCCCGGTTTTCACTTTTTTGTTGGGGGCCATGAAGGAGGAGTATCCCCCTCCCTGTGGATGGAGGTGCTCACAGCTTCTTCAGCCACTCCCAGCTTGGGCCCTGGAGCTTGGGGGGGGGCAGGCATGTTGGGGATGTTCCCATCATCTCCTAGGGGCACTGGGTAGTTGCAGGGTGTGGCCTTGTTGATCATGATACACTACTTGGTGTAGGGGCTGAGAGGTGGTGTAGAATTATAGCAAGGACAGTGAGGGAGGGTGAAGGACACGACTAGCACTGGCTCCTTGGCCCAGACATTCCTGAGGAAGGTGGCAAGTCTCATGGCCATCTTGGTCTTGGTGGTGGCCCTGACACTTTTATCATTAAGTCTCTGGTGATTTCTTTTTTTCTCTGAAGGCTTTATCTGATATATATGAGAGTTCTTATTGCTCCACATCCTTGCCAGCATCTGGACTTCTGCCAGTGTTCCGGATCCTGGCCATTCCAGTAGGTGTCTAATGGTATCTCATTGTTGTTTTAATTTACATTTCTCTGATGCGCATTACAGGGAGCATCTTTTCATATGCTGACTCCCTGTGTGCTGTGTGTGTTTATATATCTTTGTCATGGTGTCTGTTACGGTCTTTGGCCCATTTCTAATTGGATTGTTTGTTTTCTTTTTGTTGAAGCTTAAGCTTTCTTTGTATATTTTATCAGATACGTCTTTTGCAATTATTTTCTCTCAGTATGTGGCCAGTCTTCTCATTATCATGACATTGACTTTTGCAGAGATATCCCTCACCAGATTCGGGCACCTTGATACAGATGTTTTACTTTAATGAAGTTTAATTTATCACTTCTTTCTTTCTTGGGTGGTTCCTTTGTGTTGTACTTTAAAAGTCATTGTCATGCCAGGTTTACTCCCACATTATCTTCCAGTTTTTACAGTTTTGCATTTTACATTTGGGTCTGTAATCCATTTTGAGTTAATTTTTGTGATGGGTGTAATGTCTGTGTCTAAATTTATTTTTTTGCACATGGGTGTCTGTTTGTTCCAACATCATGTGTTGAAAAAACCATTGGCTCATGTTTTTTTCTAATTGGCTTTGCTGATTTCATTAAATTATTGCATTAATACCAATTATTTACATGGTAGGGCTAAAGTCTGTCATTTGATATGTTTTGTGGGTTTTTCCTCATGCTTAAATTTTTCTAGTTTATTTAGTTTTTACCTGGTTTCCTATAGGATATTCTTCTACAGGAATTCTTTTTTTTCTTTGAGACAGAGTCTCACTATGTCACCTTCAGTAGAGTACTGTGTCATCGCAGCTCACAGCAACCTCAAACTCTTGGGCTTAAGTGATTCTCTTGCCTCAGCCTCCCAAGTAGCTGGGACTACAGGCACCTGCCACAGTGTCTGGCTATTTTTTGTTGTAATTGTCATTGTTGTTTAGCAGGCCTGAGCCAGGATTAAACCCTCCAGCCTTGATGTATGTTGTTGGTGCCGAAACCAGTATGCTATGGCCACTGAGTCTGTTTTTGTTTTTTTTTGAGACAAGGTCTTGCTCTGTCGCCTAGGCTAGAGTGCAGTAGCATAGGTCACTTTGGCCTCAAACTCTTGGGCTCTACACATCCTCCTACCTCAGCCTCTTGAGTAGCTGAGACTATAGGCCAGAAGTTCTCAAACTTTTTAAACAGGGAGCCAGTTCACTGTCCCTCAGACCATTGGAGGGCTGGACTGCAGGCCCTGGGACAAGACGGCTGCTAAGCAGGACAGGCAGCGGTGGCAAAAACACCTGGCAGGCTGGATAAATGTCCTTGGCAGGCTGCATGTGGCCTGCGGGCCGTAGTTTGAGGACGCCTGCAGGCACACACATCCACAGCCAGCTAGTTTTTCTATAGAGATGGGGTCACACAGTGTTGTCCAGGTGCATCTTGAATATGCATCTTCAATCAATCCTTCCACTCAGCCGTCCAGAGTGCTGGGATTGTAAGTATGAGCCACTGCAGCTGGCCTGAATATACACACATGTACATACATATATATGTACATATGTATATGTATGTTATATATATATATATATAAAACAAAGTATTTATGTATAAAAACAAAGAAAAAATATTTTTAATGAATTCCATCTGACTTATCCATACGGTGTCTCAGTGAAACTCCTTGTGTGAGTAAATAGCTTCCTGTCCACTAATACTCTCATTTTACTAGAATGCATGCAGGGTACAAGAATCCTCACCTTTCCTTACATCCTCTTACCGTCCTCTGTTTATCATACAGTAGCCTCTATATTCATTTGGAACCATCTCAGACATACTATAATATTTGATTCAACCATCAAACATGATTTAGGAAACCCAAAGGGAGAAAAAGAATTTATTGGATTTATGCACATTTTTACTTGCTGTAGTTTTTACTCCTTTTTGTCCACCCTTCTTTTAGTGTTTCCTTTCTGTTTATTGACTTTCCTTTAGCTATTCTTTTAAAGGTAGGTGTGTTGTCTTCCAGTTGCCTTCCTCTGAGAGCCTCTTAATTTTCCCTTCATTCTTGCTCAGTGTATTTC
>NW_003852589.1:2569235-2571703 GCF_000181295.1 Otolemur garnettii
TTTATTTAGGGTTGTTTCTCAGATGTGGAATTATTAGACCAAAAAGTTAGTACTGTTAATGCTGTCTTTTTGTATTCTTATAGAGACAGGGAGGAGGGTGGGTGATTGTAGGACAGAAACTCTACTGTGACTGTAGCATCTATAACGACTCAGCCATCCCCTGCACCGAGCAGTTTAGTCCTTGCAAATTCAGGATTTATAATGAAAAAATGTTCCCTGGCACATTAAGTGGCTCACATATAATAAAAGGTCATTGATGAAGGCAAGAATTACTTGTAAATTTATGCAAACTACTTAATCTTCTGAATTATGAAAATGTTCCTAAGTAATTCCGCTCTTGATTTTGTGCTAGAACATTTTTCTTGGTAATTGTAATAGTGTGCTTTATGGCACGAGTCACTTCATCTACTTCTCAGAAGAGGAAAGGAGGTTTATGAATGATCTGCACTCAGTTCAGTTAGCTCCTCATTACTCCATGTAGAAGAGAATGCTAGAATATGCTGGGCATTCGATGGGGAATGGACTTCTGCCCAGCTACACTGCCATTCAAGAGTAAAGAAATAAAAGACAATTTTCAGAGAAAGATTTCATGACTGACAGCACCTCATTGAAATAATTACCACCAGGTATAGTCCTGCAAGAAGTGTTGCAATTAAGAGTGAAAAACTGCCATCAATATTCATGTGCAAGCTTTCTGTAGATAAAAGTTTTCCAATCATTGGGTAAATCTAGGAATTAAGGCGTTGGTTGGCATGGTGACACTAGGTTTAGTTCTGTGAGGAACTGCCATACTGCCTTCCACATGGCCACACCATTTTGCATTCCTGCCAGCAGTGAATGAGTTGCTGTGCTTCTGTGTTCTTCTGGCAATTTGATACTCTCATTTTTAAAAGATTTTATAGCCATTTGGAAAGGTGTGTGGTGAAATCTCATTTTTGCTTTGCATCTCTCTGATGACATGTTATGTAAAACATCTCATATCCTGATTTTTTTTTTTGAGACAGAGTTTCACTATGTCACCCTTGGTAGAGTGCTGTGGCATCACAGCTCACAGCAACCTCAAACTCTTTGGACTTGAGTGATTCTCTTGCCTCAGCCTCCTGAGTAGCTGGGACTACAGATGTCTGCCCCAATGCCCAGCTATTTTTTATTGTTGTCATTGTCGTTTAGCAGGCCTGGGCCAGGCCAGCACCCTAACCACTGAGCACGGGCACCAATCCCATATCCTGATTTGTTATCTGTACACTTTCTTTGGTGAGTTGACCGTTTATATCTTTTGCCCACTTTTTAGTTAGGTTGGCTGTTTTTACATTGCTGGGGTCCTCCCTATATTTTGAACACAAGGCCTTTATCAGGGATGTATTTTGCAAAATTTCCCCCCATCTTATATAGTCTTTCATTCTTTTAACAGTGCCTTTCGGAGAGCAATTTTTAATTTTAGCCAAGTCCAACTTAGCAGTTTTTTCTTTGCATGGATCACCATGCCTTCGGTGTTGCTCTGAAATGTGTTATCACTTGGTCACTTATGCTTGATTTCATGTTTTATTCTAGTTTTATGGTTTCGCATTTCACCCACAGGCTTGTGATACATTCTAATTTATGTAACTGTTACATGATCCATGTCTAGTTTTTTAAATATTTACCCTGGTTGATGTTTGCTCAGCTTCCTGAATCTATTACAATTTGTAACTGTTAATCATTTTGAAAAGTTCTCAGCCATTGTTATTTAAAATATTCCTTCTTTTTTGTTCTCTTTTCTTCTGGTATTTACTTAAGCATATGTCACATGTTTTGAAATCATCCCAACAGTTTTGGATAATTTGTTTTGTTGTTCTTTTCTCTTTTTTTCATTCTTCTTACTCTGCATTTCCATTTCTGAAGTTTCTATTGTCATTCCAACAAGCTTGCTGTGTCCAGTCCACCCAAACCCACTGGCCCCTCAGAAGCTTTCTTTCATTCTTTTGAAATTTTGAAATGTTTACATTTAATTTACATTTGTGACAAAATATATTTAAATTACACACAAATATTCTGTATTTCTGTTACGGTGTTTTTGATTTCTAGTATTGCTCGTGTTTCTTTCTCAGAGTTTCCATCTTTCTGATGACTTTACCCAATGGTATTTGCGTGTGTTTATTTTCCCTTTAGCCCTTAACACAGTCATCATACTATTCTAAATTCCCTAATAGTTCCAACATTTGTGTTGTATGTAAGTCCTGTTCAGTTATTTTCTTTTTCTCTTCAGAGCGTTTTTCTTGTCTTCAGTTGCTTTGTAAACCGGGTATGAAGGTGAACACATCTTTGCTGTGAGAATTTGTGTTTATTTGGCTAGTATTTGGAGTTTAATGCTTGCTTTAATTTTCAGAAGCTTCAAGCTCCTTGTGTTCCTGTTTTCATCTCCCCTCTCTTCACTTTGGGGGTTCTTAACTCTTCTTCCTCAGAGAGGTGTAGTTCTTTCACTGTGATGC
>NW_003852589.1:2574458-2588902 GCF_000181295.1 Otolemur garnettii
TACAAGGGTACATGTGAATCTTTCTAAATGTAGAATATAAATGTCTTAACACAATAACTAAGAAAGTGCCATGAAGGCTATGTTAACCAGTTTGGTGAAAATATTTCCAATTGTATATAAAATGAGCACACTGTACCCCATGACTGCATTAATGTACACAGTATGATTTAATTAAAGAAAAAAAAAAGATTCCCCCAGAGGCATCACTGTGAGTTGGTGGCTGTATTGGCTTCTGCCTCAAGGGAGGAGACCTTGGCAGTGACCCCGTGGATCCCTCTCTCCCTGGTTTCCAGCACAGTGTTTACCCCGAAGCATCTGTCTTTCTTCCATCCAAGAAAAGCCATTGATTTTTTCAGTTTGTTCAGTTTCTTCCTTAAGTATGGGAGTGACTAATTTTAAGCTTTGTACATGTCAGACTGAACAATGGTTAAACTTTGGTTAGTTTTAATTCATATTTACCCTTTTTGAGGAATTTGTGCTTCCTTAATCTGGAGGCTTAGTTGGCCAGTTCTAGAAATTTCTCAACCATTGTTTCTGTAAATTTCTCCTGAAACTTTGTATATACATACTAAATATTTTCATCATACCTTGAGTCTTTCAAGCATTCTTATTTTCCATTTCTGTGTCTTTCTGATCTGCATTGCCAGTTGTTTTGTTGGGTCTCTCTTTGGCTTACTAATAATTGCCATTTCTGTTCTTTGTAATCCTGTGTTTAACCCATCCACTGAGTTTTTATTTTAGTTCCTAAATTTTCCATTCTGCAAAGATCTTTTGTGTTTATTTTTTCCAAATTTGCCTTCTAAAAAAAATCTTCAGAGTATCTTATTCTTTTCCAACATACTTTCGATACATTTAATGCATTTAACTATTTTAAACATACTTCTCAATGTTATCTTATTATTTCTCTTGTCTGAATTTGAGGGGGTGTTAAGCCTTCTGACTTGGTTTTTCTACCACTTGCTTATAGAAAAATTTTCACTTTCTATATTTTATATTTCGATTGAAGAGAATATAATTACTTTTATGGTTTCTGGGCAGAGATTCCTGTTTCATTGTTTTTTTGTTTACTAATATGTCTGTTCTGTCGGGTGCCTCAAGTTCACTGGCCTGGAACGACATTTATGCTCCTCAATTACTCACGTTTGAGTTCTGCCCCAGGAAGACTTGGATTTTTTTGAAATCTTGGTTATATTCTTATTTCTCCACTTTCAGCCAAGGCTGACATAAAACTCCTCCCCCGGCCGCCTTTTTTTCCTTTTTCTTCTGCTAACAGGCTCTTCAAAATCCTTACACATGTGGGTGGATGTGGCTTCAGCCTTGGAGGCTGCGTGGGCGTTGGTCAGGCTCCCCGTGGATGGGCAAGGCCACTGCACATGTCCATCACTGCCTTGATGTCAGATCATGCACATGCAGTTTTCTTTTTGGTTTTCTCTTAGATCTTTGTAAGGATTTCTCATGCTTTCTTGGGAGCTCAGACTGGCATTTAAAAAGGCGTTTGTTTGACTTCCTCCAGCATCTTCAAGTGTTTGTGGCAAGCTGTATTCAGGTTATCAAATCTGCTGTCCTAGAATCAGAAGCAGGTCTCCCAAGCGTGATGGTGGGACACTTCCCGGTTTCTGCCCTGCCTTCTCCGGCTCTGCCAAGGGTTGCTTCTTTGTTTCACCTCCACCTCCAGCCCCTTCTGTAGTTGCCTTAATCTCCTTGTGTGTTTCCTCTGCACATCTGCGACTATCTCCTGCCTTGCTAACCCAATTTTAGCTGTGTCTGTTTTGTTTCTTTCTGTGTCTAATTTATTAAGTAGTAATAGTGTTGTTTTGGTTCTGGGTATATTTATAGCTCCACAGTCTTCTCTTGTTTCATTCTGTTATTTTATTATCTTGTTTTTAAAGTCATGTTTAATTTGATACAGGCTTTATTAAGTTATATAGTATAAAGAAATTACAGCAAGCTGGCCCTTCCTTTGGGGGCTTTTTTTCAGTCTATACTTTGTATATTAGTTGTGCCTGTCTGCATACCTCCTTCTTTTCTTCCTTTTTTTTGCCCTTTAAAAAATGTCTTATGTATGAACATAGTTATTTATTTTTCATTTATTCATTCATAACCATATATGTTCATGAGCTGTCATTTGAGAATTTTTTTTTCATCTGGCTCACAGTTTTTGGGTCTGCTTATAATTTTTATTTTCTGTGATATAACAGTGGTACATTATTTTTTACGTCATTCTTTCCTGACTTGTGGCCCAATTTATTTTTTTTTCTTAGTTTATTAAACCAGTTCATCTGTATTCTTTGTAGAAATGCTACCAACATCAAATAACAGAAAAGAGAAAAAGGTTATTGCTTCTAAATTCTGCTCCTAACTTCCTTCCACATGTCTCCCTCCCCCCCCCTTCCTGTCAGCCTTTCAAGCTCACGTTGAACCAGTGGCATATCCAGGGCTCTGTGGGGATCTCCTGATCTCTAGCTTAGATCTTCAGAGGACCCCAATTTTGATGGGCATGTTGCAGCTAGCTTTCTGACAGAATTCACTGGAAAACTGTGATATGGAAGCTACATGAAGTTCCATACCTAAGGCATCTGTGAGGGGTCCGGCTGTGTGTGTAGCTGTTTGCTTTCAATCTAGTCAGACTTGTCCTGTGTGCCCTATTTACTGTAACAGGCAAGGAAATGCTTAGAAACGGAGTCACTTAGGATGATGGCTTAAGCACAAAAGGAGGTATATTTGTTTCTGTCCAGGAATAGTTCAGATGAAGCTTGATACACGGTCCACCCAGTGCACCTGTGTCCCATTGCCTCTCTCTCACTCCTCCTCCACTCCCCGCCATCCCAGCACCACTCCTTGCCAGCTCTGCGCAGTCGAGGTTGGGTCCTTCTCTCTTAGGTTTTGCTCTCGTGTCGATTTACTGAGCTTCATGGCTCCAGTTGTCAGTCCTTACAGGGAGATAAGGAGGCCTTTCCCCTCGTGGAAGAAAAGAAACACTTCTAGTTGCAGTTGAAAGTGTACCCTTGGCCTCTTCCTCCCTCCCTGGGAAGGGCGGGGTGGCTCTGAAGATGGGTTCAACCCAGCAAGAACCAAATGGACACAGTTTGGGGAGGCACTTCCCCAGGAGAGCTCTTACCCACACACCAGCACCTGAGTGCCTTAGAGGTGAGCCTTGTTCCCTTCAGTCTGGTATTGGACAGTAGGTTTCACAAGAGAAAGAAAAATCAGTTGGCATTGCCTGGATCGAGGACCTAAGCTCAAAAGACCTACCTGCCTCTGTTTGCTGGGCATTTATTCTTCCAAAGGAGTTAGCCTGACCGGCCAGCTTCCCACTGTATTACCGTGTGTCTTTCCTGAGACTATGACTGTAAGGAAATTACATATTGACTTGTTGGGAGGAAAAAACATTTATGTGTGTTACACTGTGGTCTGATTTTTAAAAACCCCTTAAGCCTTATTCTGCATTGTCCTTAAAAACAGTGTTCTAGAGCTAGGCAGGATTAACTTTGGCAGTTAAAAATGGAATCAAAGAGTTCAGGATCGCTCTGGGGAGCTCTTGAGGCAGCTTTTCCAAGGACTGCAGGCTGTGCTCATGGCTTCTCTGCAGCGAATGCACAGTCTCAGGGGCTTTAGGGTGTGGTGTTTTAAAGGGCTGCTGCCTAATGTTTCCTTTTTGGGGTCAATATTTAACAGTACTGTCAGAGATAAACATTTCTCTGTCTGTGATTAAGAGGCTCCAGAATCTCAGCGAAAGTTAAGTTCCTTGGCTAACTCCTCTGCCATGGGGGCTAGCTGCTGGACTGTGCCTGTGGCCAAGGCTGGAAGGAACTTGGATTGTATGCAGTTCTTTTGAAAAGATTCCCGTCTGCACATTCATACATCATGGAATAACCATTAACCTCTGAAGAAGATTAAGTGACCACCTCTATATACTAAATTCACTTGATTTTTTTTTTAAATTCACTTAATTTTTAAGCCTCGATTTCAATGAGAACAAAACTGACCAGTAATCCTGTGCCACCCCTAAATGTAGGCAGGCGCAGGTAGAGACGTGCTGCCCTTGGGGGCCGATTCCCTGAGCCTTCGTATCAGAGGAACTTCTCCCCATGACTCAGTGGTGGGGAACGTTACTGTGTTAACCCTGCAACTTGCTGGAGTGATAGGCTCTGAATAGTGATCACCCTTATTCCAACAAATAAAGAAACTGAGTCTCAGAAAAGTTCAGCCACTACTCCAAGTCCACACAGCTAGTGAGTAGCAAAGCCCAGAGCCTGGGGTGTCTATACTCCCCACATGGAGCTCCCCAGACACAGGCCCTGAGCAACCCCCAAGTGAGAGCAGAGGTGGCACCGAGCTCTGCACCTGGCAGGGCTGGGCTCTGAGGTGCAAGGACAGGATGTGTTGGGAGTACAAGGCCCTGCACCAGCAGCTCTGAGGCTTTTATACTCCAGGACTCCTTTACCATCTTAAAGGTTATTGGGGATTCTCAAAATGTTTCTATGTGTTACGTCTGTCAATATTTATGACATTGGAAATAAAGGCTAAGAAACATTTTAAATGCTAGAGTTCACTAATTCATGTTAAATTATAATAAACCCATGACATGTTAACATAAATAATATTTTAGGAAAAATAACTATTTTTCCCCACACAGCAGAGATACATGGCCACCCATCTCCTCAATGGCTCACTTAACAGGACAGCTGTTTCAGCATTCAGCCTGCTGCTAAGCCAGCCTCATGTCAGCGGCCTCCACCAGGCTCTGTGGAATGCTCCAGAAGAGAGGAGTGGAAAGAGGAAGTAACCATTATGAGAAAACTTTTGACCTCCCTGATCCTTGGAAAGCCTCTCAGAAAACCAGGAGTTCTCATCCTGTATTTTGAAAACGTCAGTTTGTGGACATACCAAAGGGAATTATCTTCCATTATCATAAACAAAGGGCCACTGGTGCAACACACTAGGCAGGATGACGACATGGTTCCAAACACAAGTGTTGAGCTAAACAGATTAGGGGTCGGTCCCGGCTTCCACACTGAGCTGTGCGGCCTGGGGTCAGGAGGCTTTTTTGTTTTGTTTCACAGTTGATATATTTATCCTTTCCTTTTCTGCCTTGATTTAAAATGTAAAACATGCTCACCAAAAAGCGTTCAAACGGAACAGAAATATGTAAAGTTAAATTCAGGAGTTTTCCCATAATCCCCTATTATTAAACAAGAAAAATAATAGTACTGACTTTCCAGGTTACCGTCAGACACGAGGTTGTCAAGTGTGCCTGGGTGTAACATTTAGAAGACTCTGTTTCAGGGTTAGCTGTGTGATTTTCAGATATCACTTACTGATATCCTCTTAGTAAAGTGCTGGTTCATCTTCTGCCCATTTTTCTTTTGGATTGTAGGCCTTTTTCTGATTTATTTTTAGAGGTTTATTTCTTATTCTGGATGAGAGTCTTTCGCCAGACCTCATATCTCGCTGACTCAGGAAAAACCCCAGTTTATTATCCTGTAAAACTAGGAGAAAAAAATATGGTTGGTATAAAGATTAAACTAGACAAAAGAAATCATCCTTGTTGTAAGCTGTGGAGTGCTGCACAAATACGAATTTATATTATCCAGTGATTTTCTCTGCAAACAAGACCTTACACATGGTCAGATCTGTTTTGTGTGTTTGTTTTTCTCACCATCTACACAAAAGCAAAGCGATGGGAACATTGAATGACACTGCCTGGTAACCTCCAAGAGAATAATTGCCATAGACCTGCAGGACAGCACTTCTGCATCATCACAGCAGTTAGCTCTAAACTGCATATGCAGTGATTCAGAGAGGTTGATTTTAAAGATCATGCTCACTTAAATGAAAGTTTCTCTTAACTGCAGGGCTCAGATTTAAAAAAAAAAGGAGCATTGAGGAGTTGGGCCAGTTAACTTTGGGGGCCCTGCCACACTGGCCTGCTGGGGTTGCATGGTGGGCTGTGGATCCTGGCTCTCCTGGCTTAATCCCAGAGGCAGAAAGAAGTGTAAGCCCTATGTGAGAGTTGTGTGTGCCACTGTCACTGAGCGACATTGCATGGATTGCAGGGGCTGCCCCTTGTTCCTGCTGCTGTAGAAGGTGGTGAGGGCAGCTGTTATAATCCCCATTTCACAGGTGAGAACATTGAAACACCAAGAAACTGAGTGCCTGCTGACTGGGAAGCTGTGGTGGGAGCCCCAAGGGTCTTTTGCCTGCATGGACTCTGCTCCTCCCCGGTGCCCTCCTGCCCAGTGGGGGCAGGGGTAGCCTGGGGGCAGCCTGAGGATATGCCATTACTGAGGCCATTGGTCCTGTGGTCTCAACATTTGTGTCCCCCCAACATTCACATGTTGAAATCCTGATCTCCAACACTGATGGCATTAGGAGGTGATTAGGTCATGAGGGTGGGGCCTCATGAACTGGATTTGCGCCTCTATAAATGGGGCCCCAGAGAGCTCCCTCTCAAGAAGAGGGATGTCTGTGAACCAGGAAGCAGGCCTCACCAGACAGAAGAATTCAACACATTAATCCTGGACTTCCAGCTTCCACGACTGTGAAAAATAAATTTCTGTTTATGAGCCACACAGTCTATGGCGTTTTCTTATGAGCCTCTAAATGGACACAGGGTCTGTGCTACCGGTTAATGACCACCCTGGGGTGCCTGTGGAATGCTGTCCTTAAGGAGGGTGCACCTGGTTATTTATTCAGAGGCTATTGGTTCAGGCCTTGGAAATTGCACCCTTTCTCTCACAGAAATCCCCTCACCTGGCAGTGTGGTTCCAGCTTGGAAGAGAAGTGACTGTTGAAGGCAGGTTCGCTGGCTGATTCTTGGTTTTAAACAAGCTCAGATGATGCCTGAGAGGCTAGGGTTAGGGTTAGGGTTAGGGTTATTTAGGAAGGTATTTAGGTCTTGGGGTAAGAAATTGGATTTTGTCCATAGGTGGAGTCAGGGCAATGGGAATGGAGCCCTGCGTGCCTACCATGAATGTCCTGTCTGAGGCCAGAGGGACACATCATCTGAGGGCTTTGCAAACTCATAGGCTTGGTTGCCGTGCCCAGGTCTCCCAGTTCACTTGCTGTTTGTGCCTTGATGTGAAGCCCTGAGGTGCAGGTGGTGCTCAGAGATAGAGCCATACCTCAAGACCTCAGTGCAGAAGGCTTCTGAGGAGGCAGAGGATGGAGCTCCTGAGAGATTAGGGACGGAGAAGGGAGTGGGGAGAATGGGAGGAGGAGAGGCAGGTTCTGGGCCGGCTTTTGCAGCATCCCCAAGGGAGGAGTGGTGGTTTTCTTGTCAGCTGGCCAGTGTCTTGCAGGATAGGAGGTGGCCCCATGGTCCATCACTTCCAGGTTCCCATAAAACCTCTCTGAGGCATAAGGAGGTGGTGGTTGGCCAGGAACCACTTTGCAGATGAGGAAACTGAGGCCTAGAGATGCTGTACCTCACTGGTGGTCACAGGCCAGAGGTCCTGGAGTCAGTATTGCCTGGACAGGGCCTTGGGAAGCAGAGCTATAGTGGGGGTGCACATGGTAGACATGGTATTGTGGTATTGTAAGTTCAGAAAGTATAAAAGCGAAGGCTGGGCTTCAGGACCCACCCCTGCCACTCTGGATGCAGTCCCCATCATCCTCTGTGAAAAGGCCATGTTTCTTTCCTGTGTGACCCTTGCTATTGTTTGCAGTCATAGGTGTGTCATTATTGTATTGTGTGACCCCCCCACCATGCATACTCCACAAGCACAGCAACAATGTTCAGTCCCTGGAGCACATACAAGGCATCACCAGGAAATTCTCCATAAATATTTGTTGAATGAATGGAGGAATGAAAACTCGTCTGGACAATGGCCTGTAGAAAGGGCCGGTGCACTGCAGTGAGGACTCAGACTCGGTAGTTTGTGTTGTGCAGCTGGAGGGTGATCCGATCATATTGTGATCATAAGCTCAGTCTGAAGATGAGTGGGGAAGCTGTGCATATGTGTGTAAGTGTGAGTATGTGTGTGTGGGTGTGTGTGTAAGGGCTATAGGCTACACACTGAGGGAGGGAAAGCGGTCAGGAGCTTTGTCACTGCAGACAGAGAGCTGAGAGGCTGGGGAGGGGCAGGGAGGAAGGAGATCCCATCCGTTCTGGGAACGCAGATGGCAGCCCCTCTCCCTCTGGAGTCTCCGTGGAGGGTTTCCTGAGGTGGCAGCTCTGCATTCTCAGATGGTGGCTGGCTGCTTCTTGTTGATTACAGTTTGAAATGCCGTACTTGGTCCCAAGCTGCTGCACACCACAGAAGTTCAGTGTCCCTCTAATGAGGTTTCTGTGAGAATGTTGGAGAGAAGAAAGCCTTTTAATTAGATTGGTGGTAATTGAGCTCTCAAAGCACAGAAGCCTTTCCCTCAGAAGATGAAGACACAAATGCAGTTAAAAGACAGAAAGGCACCTAAATGGAACCCTTGCTAATTTTAAGTCCATTAAAAACAACAACTCCTTAATAAGTTGAGGCAACAGATACACATCCTCAAATGTTTAACAGCACTTCCCAGTAACTTTGCAGTTTGAACTGGAACTGAAGTACTTCTGCAGTTTAAATGCATGGCTCTGTTGGGGGTCATTTGCCCAGTACAGAGTCCAGGGAAATGTTTAGCTCTACAACTTTTTCCATTGAAAAATCCCAGCATGTTTTATTTGGAAAATGGGGTGTATTTTTTCTTACAACTGAAGCGGCAGCTGTTTCTGGATGTAGCCACTGGCCTTGGGCCCCTGGGAACATCATCTTCCGTCCCTCCCCAGGTAGCCGATTCTGCTGTGTCCTGGCCCCAACTGACAGATCTAACCCCCAAAGATGTCCAGCGTGTGGGCAGCTAGGACAGGGCATTGAAGCATCAAAGTGTCCCTGCCAATTCTTCGTGTGTTCAGTGCACTTTTACTTTGGTAAGAGGCAGCATTCATTTCTCATTTGCTTGCAGCCCACTGACCTTGGCCCAGCAGACACCATGTTCTTTCTGCCTGTGGGTCTTTATAGACTTCCCATCAGCAAACTAGGCCAAGGGTCTCAAGGTCCCAGCTTCCAGGGAACTCTTCATGGAGGCATTAGTAGTTTCCCTGGAGAGGGTGTCAACTGCTAATTTACAGAGTCCTTTAGGATGGAATAGCGTGTTAAATACTGAGCAACAACATTCTCAGTCTGTCTTTTGCACAGATCTTGCTCCTTGGTCTCTTTCGTGGTGTTTTTTGCTGGGTCATATTGGGCTTGGCCAGCCATGAGGAGATGCTAGTGGTATCCCACTTGGAAAAGCTGATATGACTAGACTCTCTTTAGATGTCTTGTGCCCAAGCACAGTCACAGTGGATAATGCTGTCTTCAGCTCCCTGGTGAGCACGAGGATCTGCTGGATCCTGAACTCCAGGTGATTTGGAAATTTGGAGAAACGGTTTCTGGAGTCAGAAAGATCCAATTGGAAAGGCTCCTTGGTAAAGTCTCCTCATCTTCCTGACTCCTGTTTACTCAGCTGGATAGGATTGACCTTCAGGTTTATGTCAGGAGCCCTGATATGTTGCCTGGTGGCTAAAGGATGGTAGAAAAGACAGCTCAGATCTGCTGGGACAGGGTTGGACCACTGTCCATGCAGCACCAGCACAGGGCCAGGCAGCTCTGTGCAGGGACACAGCCCCTTTCCTGTATGGGAAGGAGGCACAAAGCATTTGTACTTGTTTAAAAGTGTATGCATTCTGGTAGTAAAACTGACTTTGAAAAATTAGAGTTTGCACCCAATTTTATGCTCTTGTAACATATATAAATTATAAAGAAAACAAAGATAAATAGCCAAATCATTAGCAAGCATCACTTCTGGATAGCAGTGTTTCAAGGTTTCAATTTTTTTCTTTATACTTTTCCGTCTTTTGTAAGTGCTCTGTAATAAATGTGTCTCACCTCAGAATAAACAGAAAAGCTTAACTCTGGGGAAATGCTGATTGCATATATTGGAAGTGCTTGGTGCATTCTAATTCCACACAAACAATGATCGGATCCCAACAGCCAGATCCCCACGTGAATAATTGTCTCGTTCTTTCTTTTGTAAACCTATCAATCATATTTATGCTGCTTTTTTTTTTTTCTGTTAAGGATGAGAAGAACCAAGTTCTAACCACCAACATTTGGCTGCAGATGGTAAGTGAAGGCAGCAGGAGTCCCGGATTTGCAGGGAAAACAGAGGTGTGGTGAGAAGAGCCAGGGCTGTGACCCTGACTCCCCACCCGCCAACAGTGAATGCTGGGTGCATTGCCCTGCAGTCTGCAGAGTTCAGTGCCAGGGCTGACCCTGACTCCCCACTAGCCAACAGCGAATGCTGGGTGCATTGCCCTGCAGTCTGCAGAGCTCAGTGCATGCTTGTGTCTACGAGGGTGATTTGGGGACATTTCAGAAGCACTGTGCAGTATGAGAAGAGGCAGGGCTGCATTTAGATGTACCATAGCCCCAACCTGAACCGTAGCCAGTGCCCGTAGCCCGGGGGCTCCTGCCTTGTTCCCTGTACCCTCCGCAGCTGCATGTTTGAATCACTTGCCGCACTCTTTAGCTAGAGGTCGTCACACTTTGTACTCAAGTGATGTCTGCCAGAACCCTGAAATTTTGTATGTTTCAGTTTTGGATTTCTACCCTGACATCTAGAATTGTAACTTAAACTTAATTGCCAGTGATGTCACTTTCATCGAATTGTAAATATCTACATTTAAAAAAAAATTACATTGTTCTAGCACTCAGGCAGGCTAAGGAGGGTGGATTGCTTGAGCTCTGGAGATCAAGACCACCCTGAGTAAGAGCGAGACCCTGTCTCTACTAAAAATAGAAAAACTAGCTGGGATATGGCTGGCACCTATAGTCCCAGCTACTCAGGAGGCTGAGGCAAGAAGATTGCTTGAGCCCAAATGTTGTGATGTTGTGAGGCTGCTGTGAGTTATGATGCAACAGCACTTTACCCAGGGTGACACAGTGAGACTCTGTCTCAAAAAAAAATAATAATAATAAAAATAAAAAAAATCAGAGTGGCGCCTGTGGCTCGAAGGAGTGAGTTATGATGCAACAGCACTTTACCCAGGGTGACACAGTGAGACTCTGTCTCAAAAAAAAAAAATAATAATAATAAAAATAAAAAAAATCAGAGTGGCGCCTGTGGCTCGTAGGAGTAAGGCACCCCATATGCCAGAGGTAGTGGGTTCAAACCCAGATCCAGCAAAAAACTGTAAAAAAAAAAAAAAAAAAAAAATAATAATAATAAAAATAAAAAAAATCAGAGTGGCGCCTGTGGCTCGAAGGAGTAAGGCACCCCATATGCCAGAGGTAGTGGGTTCAAACCCAGATCCAGCAAAAAACTGTAAAAAAAAAAAAAAAAACAAAAAAAAACTACAAGGCATAACAAAAAAAAAGAATCAAATTGTTTCTATTTTTGGTGAAATCTAAATACTATACTAATTTGATGTCCTAAACATTTAATACCATATGAACAAGCCCTTTTTAAAAATGTGAAATATTTTACAGAATCCTTTTTACTTTGTACCTGCATTTCTGTTCTACTTTGCATACAAAACCTTATCCTAATGTAATATAATTTTATGTTTGAAGGTCTTTCATTAATCACATTGTCTTGGTTTTCTCAAATTTAAATATTTACATAAAAATTATTCCTTTGGACCATAAATATTAAAAATGTCTTCTGGATTGATTTCATATTGCTATTAGTATTGGTACATCATTCATCAAAGTGGCATAAATTACACTTTTTAATAAATAGTAAACAATTTTTTTACTGGAAATTCATGTCTTTGCCAAAGGTGAGATTTTGTTTTAAATTAATTTATGTATCCACAGATAATTGTTCTGTGTTACTAGACATGAGAGAATGATAGAGCTTTCATCGTTAATTCTGTACATGTGTTTTTAATCGGTGTAGTAGCACAGGTAATGGGTGAGCAAAGGGATTTCACTAAAGCAGTGCTATTCAATTCTTTAAACTTCCAGATCACATGGCAAAAAAATGTAGTTTTCATCAACTGCGTCAGCTAACAACTTCATTAGCTTTTCTTTCAATTTTTTTTTTTTTTTTGAGACAGTGTCTCACTTTGTTGTCCAGGCCAGAGTGCCATGGCATCACCCTAGCTCACTGTAACCTCAAATTCCTGGGCTCATGTGAGCCTCCTGCCTCAGCCTCCTAAGTAGCTGGGACTACAGGTGGCTGCCACAATACCCAGCAAGTTTTTATAGGTAGGGTCTCACTCTTGGTCAGGCTGGTCTCGAACTCCAGAGTTCAAGTGATCTCCCCACCTCAGCCTCCCAGGGTGTTATGATTACAGGCATGAGCCACCTGGAGTCTGGGCTTCAATTTTGTTGAAATAAAAAAATTTAAAGAATTAAAATGCAGCTGACCTTTAAAATATTAGCCACCCAATTTGTAAAGGGATTTACACAGACACTGACAATTTGAATAGACCCTCTGTTTGCTTCTTGGGCAGGACCCCAAGATAAGACAAATGCGGCTTCTTTGTAAAGTGGGATGGGAGGAGTAGAAGTGGGGGGCAAAGGATATTCCCAGGGGGTCGATTCTTGAGCAGGTGAATTTTCCTGCGAATATGTGTGGAGCCCAGGGATGGAACACAGATCTGCTTAAAGCCCTGCTGACCATCCCAGGGGCATCCTTAGCAGCAGGTGAGATCCTCTGTAGAACCTACCTGTAATGAGGAAGGTGGAAGCCTCGGGAGTTTCCTCTGCAGGATTTAAAGCTCATGGTTCAGTGAGCACAGGCCTTCTCCAGGCCTGCCACCTACTCCAGCTTCCCTTCTTTACCTCAGAGTGACAATCGGTGCTTCCCTGGAAGGCCAGCCTCCCTCCCTTGCAGAGGACAGGCCAGATCCTGGGACCTGCTGTGAGCCTCCCTTTAACAATTGTGCCTGTGGCCTCTCGCATCAGATAGTGTCTGTCACATTGAATAGTGTCTGAATAGTGTCTGAACAGTCTTGCCCTTCCCATAGTCTTTTTCCTCTGGATAAATAGTAACATTATATATCCCTGTGCTTCCACTAAAACCCCCAAGAGTTACCCTACCTCTTGCCTTTTGCCCCTCACATCTGATACATCAGCAGATTCTGGCTGCTTGATCTTGAGAGCAGATCCAGGGTCTGACCACTGGCATCAGCTTCAGTGGCTCCACCCTGCTCTAAGCCAGCGTGGTCTTTGCCCCCTTCCCTTGTTACAGGCTCCTGCCCAGGCTTCCTGCTCCCGCCCTTCCCTCCGGGTGGTGCCCCTTCTTAGCACTGCAACCAGTGTGGTCCTAGTGAGATGGAGGGAGGGTTTAGTCACGTGCCTCGCTGGCGCATGTTGGGGGGAGGTCCTATCTCCTTGGCAACATGGGAGCAGAGGTCCTAGAAGTGGCCTTCGGTTCCCACCCTGCCGGGGCCACCTCGCTCTCCCATCCTGTCTCCTCCTCGCTGTGCTCGCAGCCCGCCCTCTTGGTGCTGGGCGAGGCACGTGTCCCCTGAGCACCTCAGGGCCTCTTGCTGCTTCCCCGCCCCGAAAGGCTCTTTCCCCAAGAACTGCTTGATGTACCCCCTGTCTTCTTACTCTCTGTTCCTGAAGATCAGCTTCTCCAGGAGGCCTTCCTTGAGCTCTTGCTGACTGTCCCAAGCCCTCCCCCCTCCCACTGGCCAGCTGTATTTTTCTCCCAAACATCTTTCTCCACCTGACCTCTTTCATGCTCTCTGGTCTGTCTGTTCTTGGGCTCTGAGATCTTGTCCCCTGCTGGAATGTGGCATGAGGAGGAGGGCAGTGCTGCGGTGGGTGTGCTCGCGGGTGGGCCCCTAGCTGCTAGCCTACTGTCTCCCCTGTAGCAGGCCCTGAACTTCTGTTGAATGAAAGAATGAAACAAAAACTCTAATTAAATCTAGGAGGGGCTCAGGTCATACGACACCAAGTAAAGTCACCTCCTGAACAGTGGGACACTGTGGTACTGGGTAAGGTGAAGCTCTGGGAAATCCAGGGCTGGTGCCGATATTTCCCTTTTTACTGAGATCTCGGTGCTTCCCTGCTCTCTAAGGATCATGGCCACCCTTGATATTTTTCTTGCACGTGTGATGACAGAATCCTCTCCCTGGTGCCTGCCTCCTTAGCCCTGGGAAAGCAGCTGGTCTTCAGCAATGCATATGATTTGGCAATTTATTTTTTCTAAAGTGTTTGTTTCCAAGAAAAATGTAACTGGATTATTACCTTTGTATTGAGTTCAGATGCTCCTGGATAAACATCCTTCTTTTGGTAGATGTTACTAGAGCCCTCTAAATTGCTTTCAAATCCTGCTTCTTTCTTTTTTCTCTCCCACCCCCTTTTTTTTGAGACAGAGTCTCACTCTGTCACCTTTGGTAGAGTGCCATGGAAGTCATCATAGCTCACAGCATCCTTGGACTCTTGGGCTGAAGCCATCCTCTTGCCTCA
>NW_003852589.1:2588974-2592809 GCF_000181295.1 Otolemur garnettii
GGGGTCTCACTCTTGCTCAGGCTTCTCTCAAACTCCTAAGGTCAAGCAGTTCCACTGCCTCAGGCCCCCAGAGTGCTGGGATTACAGGAGCGAGCCACCATACCCAGCCCTGCTTATGTCTAACTAAGCATCTATAGCTTCATTTGTTTGAAAACTATCTGATTTACCTTTTTCAGCTAATTTTTTTGTAGTGACCTGCTGTATGGAAGGCTTTGAAGTAGGCCAGATGAGAGGACCTACAAATGTATGAGACAAAGCTTCTACTTTTAGACCACTTACAATCAGGCTATGTAATTAACACATTAAAAAGAAGAAGAGGCCGGGCCTGGTGGCTCACACCTGTTGTCCCAGTGCTGTGGGAGGCCCAGGTGGGTGGATTGCCTGAGCTCAGCCCAGTTAGAGACCAGCGGAAGACCAGCATGAGGCAGAGTGAGCCAGAGTGAGACACTATCTCTACAAAAAAAAAAAAAAAAAAAAAAAAGCCAGAGGTTGCGGCTAGCATCTGTGATTCCAGCTACATGGGGGGCAAGAGGGCAAGAAGGCAAGAGAATCACTAAAGGAGGAAGAAGCAAAAAAAAAAAAAAAAAATTAAAAAGAAGAAGAAGAGGGCAGTGCCTGTGACTCAAAGGAGTAGGGCACCAGCCCCATATGCCAGAGGTGGCGGGTTCAAACCCAGCCCCAGCCAAAAAAAAAAAAAAGAAGAAGAAGAAGAAAAGCTTAAAACAACAAGACAAGTAGTTCCCTAGAGATGTTGCAGGATTCAGGCTGGTGGTTAGACAGGGAAGGGCACAGGTGGGAGAAATCTCACTTTACAAAAATGGAAGCAGAAGAAACCCAGAGCTTCTGCCTGGGGCAATGGCATCTCTGGGTGTTTGGTTTTAATCCCTACTTCCAGGCACCTACCACATGAAGAACATGCCGGTTCCCTCAAAGCTCGGTAAGAACACGTATCTGGAAACTGGCACCTGTAGGTCACTGTCTCCCAGCTGCATTTTTAACAAATCACAAGAATCTGGGGTTTAAGACAAATTCTGACAGTTACGTAACCAACACCTGTGCTGCTGTGCCCCCTACCCTGCCCAGGTGACAGTCTTGAAGCCCCAGTGTTGTTATGTGGCCACAGCACCAACCTGGGGGACTCAGGTGTCACCAGGGGCAGTTGTGGAAGCTGCCCTGGGGTCGTCTCTAAACTGCCATCCATTGATTGCTGTCCTTGTGTTCCCTGGCTGGTGACCAGCCTGGCCTGACCCCATAAGAATAACAGACAGGTGACAAGGGAAGCTCGAGATTGAAGGCCCAGGGGCCAGGGTTCCCAGGGAGAGCAGAGACATGGGTAGGAGACACACTGGTAGCTGGGTAGCTCTCGGCACGGAGGGTTTCTCTTCCAGTTTCATGTTGCTAATTTCTGTTCTAAAAACAGGAATCCATCACAATTCTTTCTCCAGGGTATTTTAAATCTGAGGTCAATTTGTATACATTTAAAATGGAAGGGGCAGAAAAAAAATAAATAAATTCTCTGTGACCAATAGATTGTTGATTTTGTTTTTCTTTTTCCCAGTTGCCCTTGATTTTGTAGGACTTTCACATTATGCAGATAACCTGGAGGAAGAGAAACTGTCCATCTCTCCACTTACCTCTTCCTATTCCTAAGAGGGGGCCGCTGGCGATTTTCCCCCCTCTGCAGATGAGTTTTATCATTTGTGAAGGCTCCTCAGACAACCTGATTTAATCTATGACAAGAAATGACAGAAGCCATTTCAGTTTCTGAGGAGACATTTGCCCCAATCAGAGACTTAACATTTGCTTTTTCAAAAGTGTGTCTTCTCTTATTTTGGAATATTGACAATTTTTCTAGCTTTAGATTTCCTAGCCTCCTTACGCCATTCTCTGTTTTTAACCTAATTCTGAACTGGAGAATTGGAATTAGTGGCCCTAACAGCCTTCACATCATAGAACCTTAGATCATAAACCGTATTTACTTCTAAAATGTTTACCTTTTTGATTTCTGCAGTCATCAGCAATTTGTATCTGACGCAGGAAGGCCACACTTTCTGCTCCCAGATAAGCCAGCCAGTGGCTTGCTTGGGGCCATGATAGTGTCTCAGGGTTATAGGTGTTTCATTTGTTCCCTCTCACTGGGAGAAAAATGCTTCAGGGGTAAGGAATAGAAGAAAGCCTCCTTTCCCTCTCTGAGGTCAAAATAGTTGACTGAAAGAATTTTTAAAATATATGTGTATGTGCTATTTTCTAATATCAAATACGTGATGTCCTAGATTCTAACACTGATCACTAATTCTCAGTAATAACTGAGCGCACAGCAACTCACAATTCCAACACTGTGTCCCTGGAGTTTGTGTCACAGGGCTCAGCCCTCAGGACTGCCCCACTCAGATGTCATTTGAAAATGGGACAACCAACTAGACTGCCTGCCCACACTTCTGCTCAGCTGGCCACAAATCTGGGGATTCCCATGTCCTCCCCCAGCCCCAGATCTAATGATTCTTTAGGGCAGCTCACACAACTCAGAAACACATTTCACTTACATTTATTCTAAAAGGTACAACTCAGGAGCAGCCAAATTGAAGTGATGTGTGGGGCAAGGCATGTGGGGCCTAAAAGGGGGCAGGGAGCTCCCATGTCCTCTCGGGGAGCAACCACCCTCCCAGCACCTTCCTGTGCTCACCGGAGATCTTATAACTCCATCCCCTGACCCTCCCACACCCCTCGGACATAGGGGTGGGTTGCTGCAGGTGTGGACCTCTGCTCACTGGCTTGGTCTCCCTGGTGACCATCCCCACCCTGAAGCTACCTGGGAGCCCGGCCATGTGTCTCCTCATTAGCACAAGCTCAGGTGTGGTCAGAGGGGCTCTTTATGAATAACAAAGATGCTCCTGTCACTAGGGGAAGTCCTTGGGTTGTAGGAGCTTTGTGCCAGGAAAACAAAATACTGTGTATTTTTTATTATACCACAGGTATGTTTTTAAAGTGAAGACGGGCTTCTCTCTTCCGCCCTCCCTCTCTGCCCCTGCCCCTCAGCATTCCTGTTTCCCCTCTGCGTCCACAAGCTCCTGAAGGGCATCCCCCAGCAGCTTCTAACGGGGCCCAGGGTCAGAGCCAGGGAAGAATTGGGATTCCTATGCTACGTTTTGATCGACGTTCTCCCCTTCCTCCCCTGGGCGTCCCCTGACAACCCCACATACTCTTCTCTTGAAGATTTAATGAGAAAGAATCTCACAGAAATAAGGAGTGAAGGAAAAACACAGGCTCCTGTGAATGTGCAGGTGGGAGAGTGGTGGTGTTTCCAGGTTTGCAGGGCTTCTCTTAGGTCTCACCCTAGGGGAAGCATGCCGCGTGCCATCTGCAAAGACTGTCCCCTACCCCTGCTTTCAAGGGACCTAGGAAGGGAGAGCTTTGTGAGGACAGACAGCCACTTTCTGTGTGTCTGTATACTTATTCCACATCCATTCTTAGGGCCTTCATGGGAGCTTGTGGGTAGGGAACTAGCAGGCCCCAGGGCTCCTGAGTTCTGACCAGGCCCTAGGACACGTGGCGTGAGGTCCTTGCTGCAGCTCCCAACACCATGGCCACAGCTCTTTCTGCCTCTGGCTGCACCTGGGATACTACTATTAGGACAGTTGCTGTGTCCTGTAGAATTTTGGAAAGTGGAGGAATCTTTTTTTTTTAAAGCCATCATTTATCACTTGCCTATTAGGACCATACGACTTCCATGTTCTGCTGTGGGCACTGTCTTCTTTCATCTCATGAGGTAGGGTGCACACCAGGAAACTGCAGCTCAGAGAGGGTGGTTTCCTCCTCAGACTCTTTTTTTTTTTTT
>NW_003852589.1:2593021-2596397 GCF_000181295.1 Otolemur garnettii
GCCACCTTAGATGTATGTGGCTGGCGCCTTAGCCGCTTGAGCCACAGGCACCGAGCCTCCTCCTCAGACTCTTACAGCAAGAGTCTGCCAGAGTCTTGACGCAAACTCATGTTTTTCTGAATCTAAAATGCCCTCCAGCCTCCATCCCATTTACTTCTCCAAGGCCAGCTCTGGTAGAACCAAAGATAGGTGTGCTTGAAGTAATGCAAGTCAGTCCTGACCCAAAGGCAGACTAACAAGATCTAGCCCTCTGAGCCTTGGTTTTCTCTTGTCCACAGGAACAGTAACTGCACTGATGCCCCTGGGTTGTGGTAGGGGTGGGCGTACATATGACACTGAGCATGCAGAATGACTGTGGTCTGGTTCAGGCAGGGGACTGGGGACAAGACACCTCACTGGGTTTCAGAGTGGTGGGCAGGCAGTATGCAGCTCTGGTGGTGCCATAAAGGGGACTTAGCCACCAAGCATTGCTCTCCTTGCCTCCCGTACCTCTGTGGACATTTCAACAGATAAGGAGAAGAGTGTGGGGCCACCACGCCCACTTCCCAGGGCAGTTCGTGAAGCCTGTGATGCTGATCAGCATGATAACAATGGTGAATGTGACTGGATCTGTGATAATCAGTGAGTGAGCCAGAGAAGTGTCCCAGGGTGTGAGATGCAAGATCCTGGCAAAAAAGCAGAGGCATTTGGTATGGACGGGCTTTGTGCCCAGGACAAGGGAGAGAAATGAAGGGGAACACAGGGTTGATAGTGCCAAGATGGAGTGAGCTGCGGCGAGCATGGCTTGGCTGGCACTCAGGCATTCCTGGAAAACCACTTGGATGAGGCCTGGCCTCTGAGTGCTCCCCTCCCGGGCCCTGTCCTCACCACCTCCATTTCATCTAGGACCCAGCAGGGCACGTTTCAGTCCTGAATGACCCAGATGATATGTCTGCAGTTTCCATAAACACATCCTCATTCCTGGAGGTCCAGATCTGAGATCGCCTTTCTGGGTGCTGCCTGCCCTCCCTTGAGGATGGGGAGATTCTGGGAAATGCCCTCGGCCCCCTCATTGCCAGTGCAAATAGAGATAGGCAGGCCTACAACCCTTCATCTGCAATTCTCAAATTGTAACAGCTCTGAAAATTAATTGTTTCATTTTCCTTGATTTTGCTTTAAGAACTTTGTATCAGACTCATTTGTTTTAAGATCAAATGGAAATCCATGTGCAATCGAGGCATTTGTTTTTCTCGGTTAGTGTAAATAGGCATGTTTTCCTGCATAAATGATGCCCTGTATCATTACAGGGTACCACCTTAGCCCCAGCGGGAGATAGTGCATCACGTACCTTTCCAAGTCTTGGCAAGACTGAGCAGGGGTGATCCCAGAGGGGCTGGGTGAAGGATGGGGCCTGATAATGTACACTTGGATGGGGTTCTGTGTTCCATCAGCTCTGAGGCCCTTGCAGGGTGGTGCTGGCTGCAGAGCAGCTACTGGTGGGGTCCCACCTGGGCAGTCTCTGCAGAGACTGTGGGGCCCAGGAAGGGCTATTGAGCTTCTGTTGAGGGAGGGCCACAAGCCTGGCTCTGAGCTTGTGTGGGTGCTGCCCTAGTTCTCAGCTGTGTGCTTACATCCTGGTTCAGTATTTCACCCCAAGGCTCAGTGTTTGCATCCTCAGAAGCATTATCTTTATAACAAAATAAGAATGCAAATCTGAAAACATTCCCTTGGACGTTTCTAAGAGGTTCTTGTGAAGCTGCACGGTGTTGTTTCATGGAAATAAATATTCTACATTTCTATAGCCTGGTTCTTATTCCAGTTGAAATAAGTGAATTTATTTTTTCAAGTGTTCTCACGGTGAAAACTTTGAAAGGAAAACCATATTCGTTTGGCTAGAAGTAACCCATCTACTGCAGGCGGAGAAGGCTTGGGGGCATGCAGCGGTAGGAATTGACTTTAATGTGGTTGTTTGTGGTGACAGCTGGAACTTAAATGTGATTTTTATGCTCCTCATGGTCATTTTGGAAGAGAGTATTTAATTCCCAGTTTCCTTATATTTTATAGCCAGCAATTCAGTTATGTAAATAAATGTCCAGAACTCTTTTTGGCTTTACACTTACCTAATAATCTCCTATAAGAAATATTAGTAGGCAGGGAAGCAAGTGCTGCTAATGGTGCCTGTGTTCTCAGTCCTGGACAGATCACTATCTGCAGTGGAATATGTCAGAATATCCAGGTGTGAAGACTGTTCGCTTCCCAGATGGCCAGATTTGGAAACCAGACATTCTTCTCTATAACAGGTAAGCACACTGGACCAAAGGAAAAGGCTTTTGTCTTTGCATACGTGTAGCAATCCAGCAAATTTGAATATTCTACAGAAATGCTACATTCGTTATGTATAATTTGGGACCGTTGTTCCCCATATGACTTTCTAAGTGGATGGGTCTTTGAGAATAAGCTCTGTGCTCCTCTGCCAGTGTCCCCTGGTGTGGCACGCCCACGTGCATGCTGCCTAAGATGGCCATTGGTGTAGGCGTGTGTGCTGTTGGTGCCTGAGTGCCTGCACTACTGCATAAGGAGCATTCTTGCACAAGGCATTACCTTTACGTAGTAAGTGGTAGCAGTTAATGTCAACACCAGAAGGCGCTGACTGCCCTGGTGGGATGCACGGCTAGAGTCCACATTTTGAAAGCACATCGTCATTGGATGTGTTCGCCACTGTGCTTTGGAGATTGTGCAGTGAAGGTGGCTGAGTGCGTGAGGATGGTCCTGTCTAGCCGCATGCAGAAGCTTGCACCGTGGGATGCAGACCTGTGCTCTCTCTCATAGCCCTTCTGATGCCAGGAGATGGATTCATTGGTAAACCAAGACACTCTGACTTGTAGGCCAGATACACCAAAGCCAGATATCTAAGCAGGGTAAATTTGTAAAGCAATAAAATTCTTTGTTAAACGATATAATCATGTGAGAGAACCTAGAAATGTTTCTTCCTAATGAGGTCTCAAATATGGCAAGAAACATCATTAAAAAGGTTATTTCCTAACGATGACTACTGCCTTTGGTCCCCAGCTTTCCTGATGTGGGGAACAGTATGACCATCCAACACTTGCCCTCTGGACGAGCTGATGTGCTCATCCTGCGGGGCTGCTTCCACACGGCTGGGTGGTTGTGTATCTTGTGTGTACTTTTAATGCCTCCTTTGTCTTGGCTGCTGGTGGTCACATTCCACATGCATCACTGGGCCTGTACTTGGAAGAATAGCCTCTTCTGGTGGTCACATTCCACATGCATCACTGGGCCTATACTTGGAAGAATAGCCTCTTCTGGTGGTCACATTCCACCTGCATCACTGGGCCTGTACTTAGAGGAGTAGCTTCTTCTGGTGGTCACATTCCAC